>NC_090753.1:96751005-96753505 GCF_036898095.1 Palaemon carinicauda | reverse complement strand
AAATAATGTTCTCTCTCTCTCTCTCTCTCTCTCTCTCTCTCTGGGTGTATCCATGATGTGCTAATGGTTATCAAAGGAAAATTTATTTCAAATAATCTTCTCTCTCTCTCTCTCTCTCTCTCTCTCTCTCTGGGTGTATCCATGATGTGCTAATGGTTATCAAAGGAAAATTTATTTCAAATAATCTTCTCTCTCTCTCTCTCTCTCTCTCTCTCTCTCTCTGGGTGTATCCATGATGTGCTAATGGTTATCAAAGTAAAATTTATTTCAAATAATCTTCTCTCTCTCTCTCTCTCTCTCTCTCTCTCTGGGTGTATCCATGATGTGCTAATGGTTATCAAAGGAAAATTTATTTCAAATAGTCTTCTCTCTCTCTCTCTCTCTCTCTCTGGGTGTATCCATGATGTGCTAATGGTTATCAAAGGAAAATTTATTTCAAATAATCTTCTCTCTCTCTCTCTCTCTCTCTCTCTCTCTCCTCTCTCTGTGGGTGTATCCATGATGTGCTAATGGTTATCAAAGGAGAATTTATTTCAAATAATGTTCTCTCTCTCTCTCTCTCTCTCTCTCTCTCTGTGGGTGTCTCCATGATGAGGGAATGGGTATCAAAGGAAAACTTGTTTCAAATAATGTTTCTCTCTCTCTCTCTCTCTCTCTCTCTCTCTCCCTCTCTGGGTGTATCCATGATGTGCTAATGGTTATCAAAGGAAAATTTATTTCAAATAATCTTCTCTCTCTCTCTCTCTCTCTCTCTCTCTGTGGGTGTCTCCATGATGAGGGAATGGGTATCAAAGGAAAACTTGTTTCAAATAATGTTTCTCTCTCTCTCTCTCTCTCTCTCTCTCTCTCTCTGGGTGTATCCATGATGTGCTAATGGTTATCAAAGGAAAATTTATTTCAAATAATCTTCTCTCTCTCTCTCTCTCTCTCTCTCTCTCTCTCTCTGTGGGTGTCTCCATGATGAGGGAATGGGTATCAAAGGAAAACTTGTTTCAAATAATGTTCTCTCTCTCTCTCCTCTCTCTCTCTCTGTGTGGGTGTCTCCATGATGAGGGAATGGGTATCAAAGGAAAACTTGTTTCAAATAATGTTTCTCTCTCTCTCTCTCTCTCTCTCTCTCTCTCTCTCTGGGTGTATCCATGATGTGCTAATGGTTATCAAAGGAAAATTTATTTCAAATAATGTTCTCTCTCTCTCTCTCTCTCTCTCTCTCTGTGGGTGTCTCCATGATGAGGGAATGGGTATCAAAGGAAAACTTGTTTCAAATAATGTTCTCTCTCTCTCTCTCTCTCTCTCTCTGGGTGTATCCATGATGTGCTAATGGTTATCAAAGGAAAATTTATTTCAAATAATCTTCTCCCTCTCTCTCTCTCTCTCTCTCTCTCTCTGGGTGTATCCATGATGTGCTAATGGTTATCAAAGGAAAATTTATTTCAAATAGTCTTCTCTCTCTCTCTCTCTCTCTCTCTCTCTCTCTCTGGGTGTATCCATGATGTGCTAATGGTTATCAAAGGAAAATTTATTTCAAATAATCTTCTCCCTCTCTCTCTCTCTCTCTCTCTCTCTCTCTGGGTGTATCCATGATGTGCTAATGGTTATCAAAGGAAAATTTATTTCAAATAATCTTCTCTCTCTCTCTCTCTCTCTCTCTCTCTCTCTGGGTGTATCCATGATGTGCTAATGGTTATCAAAGGAAAATTTATTTCAAATAATCTTCTCTCTCTCTCTCTCTCTCTCTCTCTCTCTCTCTGGGTGTATCCATGATGTGCTAATGGTTATCAAAGGAAAATTTATTTCAAATAATCTTCTCTCTCTCTCTCTCTCTCTCTCTCTCTCTCTCTCTGTGGGTGTCTCCATGATGAGGGAATGGGTATCAAAGGAAAACTTGTTTCAAATAATGTTCTCTCTCTCTCTCTCTCTCTCTCTCTCTCTCTCTCTGGGTGTATCCATGATGTGCTAATGGTTATCAAAGGAAAATTTATTTCAAATAGGTCTTCTCTCTCTCTCTCTCTCTCTCTCTCTCTCTCTGGGTGTATCCATGATGTGCTAATGGTTATCAAAGGAAAATTTATTTCAAATAATCTTCTCTCTCTCTCTCTCTCTCTCTCTCTCTCTCTGGGTGTATCCACGATGTGCTAATGGTTATCAAAAGAAAATTTATTTCAAATAATCTTCTCCCTCTCTCTCTCTCTCTCTCTCTCTCTCTCTCTCTCTGGGTGTATCCATGATGTGCTAATGGTTATCAAAGGAAAATTTATTTCAAATAATCTTCTCTCTCCTCTCTCTCTCTCTCTCTCTCTCTCTCTGGGTGTATCCATGATGTGCTAATGGTTATCAAAGGAAAATTTATTTCAAATAATCTTCTCTCTCTCTCTCTCTCTCTCTCTCTCTCTCTGGGTGTATCCATGATGTGCTAATGGTTATCAAAGGAAAATTTATTTCAAATAATCTTCTCTCTCTCTCTCTCTCTCTCTCTCTCTCTCTCTGTGGGTGTCTCCAT
>NC_090753.1:96684240-96750505 GCF_036898095.1 Palaemon carinicauda | reverse complement strand
AATATCGCCTTTAATTATTTATTTATTTATTTATTATTATTATTATTATTATTATTATTATTATTATTATTATTATTATTTATTTGTTTGTGTCTGTGGACAGGATTTGTCTGTGTGTCTGTGGACAGGATTACGTCTAAACTACTCGTCGGATTTTAACGAAATTTTCACCACAGATAGATCTTAGGTCATGGATGATCCCATTAAATATTGGAAATTATCCGGATACGGATTTCAATTTGTTTTTGCCATTTTAAAGATAAAGTCAAAACTACTCGACGGATTTTGACGAAATTTACACCACAGATAGATCTAAGGCCATGGACGACTCCTTTATACAAAGATATCCCTTACTGAAAACTTGGCGTCTATGTACCGTTGGCTGTTATGTACCACCAGCTTCTATGTACCATCCCTGGCTGCTATGTACCATGCATGGCTGCTATGTATCTGGTTGCTATGTACCATGCATGGCTGCTATGTACCTCAAATAGTATTAACACAAAAGTACCTTTTAAACTTGTTCGTACCCCTTTTGTTCAACTTTTAAGTGTCCACAGTTTTATAAAGAAGGAGGAAATTTTGAAACAGGTTCCATTGTGCTTTGTCCTAATGTCAAGAAGAAAGAACAAGGACTACGTAGCTGCCCTAAGAAAAATCACTGAGTTAACACCAACATCAGTTTGTGAGGTTGTGGATTTTAAGAAAGCACTATGGTCGGCAGTGCGAGTGTGCCTTCCCGAGGCTTTCATTCATGGCTGCTGGTTTCACTGGGCCCAAGCAGTGTACCGAAGAGTAAAAACACTAGGTGTACAAAATGCCTATATTAATCAACTCGCTGTAAGACAATTCATTCAGCAGTTAATGGCGCTGCCATACTTATATATATATATATATATATATATATATATATATATATATATATATATATATATATATATATATATATATATATATATATATATATATATATATATATATATATATATTCTTTTATTTTGTATTAATGCAAGGTCACCAATGAATAACAATTTTCATTAAAAAATACTCTTTCCAATGACGGCCTTATTGACTAGGGTGGTTGGTCCGAGTTGCCCGAAGTGACTAGGGTCAGAGGTCTGTACCAACCGTGTGTCACACAATTGTACATAATTATTTTGTATATATTATGCTTGTATCTGCACTCTTCCCTCGCACTAAAAAGAACCTGAATGATCATGTCTCCGGTTTTGCTCTGTAATATTGTCTGTCTCTCGAACATGTTATGTCCTGTTGCCTTGAGGTTTTGTATATAAAGGAGAGTGTTCCTTAATAAACAACTCAGTTGATTGCATCCTGCCTTTGAGTTCACAACCCTCTCTCGGCCCGTCACATTGGTGACCCCGGAAGTCGACTCGCTCCCACCGCCTTCCACCCCCACCCCCTCGCCCCTTCATCGTTGGTACTATGACGGACTCTACGGCAGTTGGTGCTGCGGCCGCTCCATTCAAACTTTCATCGTTTGCCAGCGGAGAGGCGTTTGCTTGGTTTCAGCCCGCAGAAGTCCAGTTTCGTATCAGGGGCGTGACTCACTCAACCACCAAAGCGGATTATGTTCTCGCGGCGATACCCGAGGACACCTTCCCAGAAATATCCGACTGGCTTTGTGAACAAGGAGACACCCCAATAGCGTATGACGCCCTCAAAATATACCTTCTGCAGCAGTACTCGTCGTCGCCAGCCGCTCTTATAGCAAAGCTTTTTCAGCTCTCGCAACAACCGTTGGGGGACCAAAGGGCTTCGTTTGCCCTCAGGGAGATGTCCAGTATCGCTCGCCTTCAACCTGCCGCAGACGGCTCTCCTCGTGAGGTGAACCTACTTCGTGCCCTTTGGATACGCCGTTTACCCGAACCTGTACGCGCTGCCATACCCGATGTTGATAGTTTACCCATAAAGGACTTGATGACCAAAGCCGACGCCCTTATAGACAGCCACTTCAAGACCTCCATCAACGCCTCCACCCCTGACGATGAGGATGCCTATTCAACGTCAACCGAAGCTGACATGAATGCCGTAGGACATAAACGCCTACCCCGTGACGTGCCGAAGCGGCGACAAAGCCGCCCACCACGCACCAATCGCTCGCGCCCCAACGAACGACTTCTACAGCCACTTACTACCTCCCATCCGCCGCAGTTTTGCTACTACCACTTCAGATTCGGGGCAACCGCGAAGAAATGTGCCAAGGATTGTCAGTGGCCAAAAAACGTGTAAGTAGGCCATCGCTTGTGGCGGTGGCCTCCCATGTTTCTAATCTTTTCTTTTTACAGGATGCAGGAACGGGCGTGCGATTTTTGTAGACACGGGTGCTTGTCGTTCTCTTTTGCCAAGGAAACTCTTCAAGGCACGACGTAGTCTGTCTACATCTGCCGACGTCCGCTTGGTAGCTGCCAACGGATCTGCGATACCCACCTACGGTTACGAGAACCTCACATTATCGTTTGGAAACGGTAAATTCAATTGGAAGTTTCTCGTTGCTGACATCACAATGCCAATCCTCGGTGCGGATTTCCTCTCTCATTTCCACCTTCTGGTCGATGTCGCCCACCGACGATTGGTCAACGCAGACTCGTACTTGTCGACACCTTTTCAACCCGCCCCCTCTAACCTCGCTCTCCACATCAGCGCACCCATGGATGCCTACGCCCACCTCCTCACGTCGTACCCGGAAGTTTTCCGTCCAGAACTTCGCCAAACGCCCACGGTTCCTGCCAAGCACGGTATTTATCACCATATCAAGACGACGGGACCCCCAGTCTTCGCAAAATTCTGACGTCTGGCAACGGAACGATTGGCAGCCGCCAAACAGACGTTCGCCGAAATGGAGGAAATGGGCCTTTGCCAAAAGGCCTCCAGCCCATGGTCGTCACCCTTACACATCGTTCTGAAGAAAGACGGCTCCCTCCGTCCGTGCGGGGATTACAGGCGCCTGAACATGCAAACAGAACCGGATCACTACCCCCTCCCAAACATTGCCGACGTGACCTCCTACCTGCACAAAGCGAAGGTTTTCTCTACGCTCGACCTCCTGAAGGGGTATTATCAGGTGCCTATGAACCCAGAAGACATCCCCAAGACCGCCATCACCACTCCTTTTGGTACATACACCTTCAATTACTCCTGTTTTGGCCTTCGTAATGCTGGGGCAACGTTTCAACGTCTCATGGATGGCGTCTTAGGGGACCTCCCTTTCTGTGTATGTTATGTGGACGACATACTTGTGTTCTCCTCCTCAAAAGAGGAACACCTCCGTCACCTGCGCATCGTGCTCGACCGCCTGCAACAAAACGGCCTTGTAGTCCGGTACGACAAGTGTACCTTTGGCGCCAACGAAGTGTTGTTCTTAGGGCACCGTATCACTCCTGAAGGAGTCCATCCCCTCCCTGAGAAGGTAGCAGCCGTTCAGAACTTCCCCGCGCCCTCGACCGTCAAAGCTCTGCAGGAATTCTTGGGCATGATCAACTATTATCACCGTTTTCTGCCAGCCATTGCCGCCACTCTTGTTCCCCTCTATGCCTCCCTCAAGGACAAGCCAATGGACCTGATGTGGAGTCCCCTTCAAGAAGCAGCCTTCTGCAATGCAAAGAAGGCCCTATCAACTGCTGCGGCTCTCACTTTTCCTATCCCACACGCCCCTCTCCTTCTCTCCACCGATGCCAGCGACGTCGCTATTGGTGCAGTACTCGAGCAGGTGGTCAAAGGCTCGCCCCGCCCATTGACCTTCTTCAGCAGAAAACTGTCCAAGGCAGAATCGGGTTATTCTACCTTCGATCGAGAATTGCTGGCGGTGCACTTGGCTGTCCGTCACTTTCGCCATTTCTTAGAAGGTACACCCTTCGTCATTCGCACGGACCACATGCCTCTGGTGCACGCCTTCACTCGACAGTCTGACGCCTGGTCCGCCCATCAACGCCGACATCTCTCCGCTGTGGCTGAATAGTATTGCACCCTCCAATACGTCCCTGGGAAAATGAATCCCGTTGCCGATGCCCTGTCAAGAAACACGTTGGCTGCCGTTCAACTGGGATTGGATTACAACGCCCTGGCTGAAGCTCAGCGACAGGATCCAGAGTATCCAGCTTGTAGGACATCCTGCACGTCCCTCCGTTGGGAAGACTTTCCCCTCGAAGATTCCAACACCACCCTCCTCTGTGACGTCAGTACTGGTAGACCGCGACCTTGGATTCCTGCTCCCATGCGCCGACAAGTGTTTGATTTCATTCACGGCCTTTCACATCCCTCGTGCCGTTCTACTGCACAGCTGCTGAAGGCAAAGTTCATTTGGCACGGCATTTCTAAGGATGCTAAGGATTGAGTCCGCGCCTGTACTTCTTGCCAAACTTCCAAAGTACATCGACACACGGATTCAGGAGTGGGCACCTTTCCTCAACCTCAGCATCGTTTCGCACACATTCACGTCGACGTTGTAGGCCCCCTACCCACATCACAAGGACATCGTTACCTGTTTACTGTCATCGACCGCTCCACTCGTTGGCCTGAAGCCATTCCCATGGAAACTGCAACGTCCGCCTCATGTACATCTGCCTTACTCTCTGGATGGATTTCAAGATTCAGTATCCCTGAGCATATTACTTCTGACAGGGGAACCACTTTCACCTCTCAATTGTGGACGTTATTAGCGAATCTCCTGGGCATCACCTTACATCAGACAACGGCCTACAACCCCGCTGCCAATGGAATGGTTGAACGTTTTCATCGCACCCTCAAAGCAGCTTTGATGTCCCGCTGCAAGGATTGCAACTGGTTTACTCAGCTTCCCTGGGTCCTCCTGGGACTAAGGACCACTCCTAAAGACGCCCTCGACGTCTCGGTAGCTGAAATGGTGTATGGCGACCCGTTGGTCGTCCCTGCCGAATTTTTTCCTTCTACAACCTCCTCCGACGATCTCCAGCGCATACGTCACGTCGTGGGAAAATTTACTCCGTGCCGCCAGACTTACAAGCCCCCAGCGAAGCATCACATACCAACGGACTTGCACTCTGCAACGCACGTCTTCCTGCGCAACGACACTAGCAAGCCACCACTATTGCCCCCTTACACGGGCCCTTTCCTTGTGATCCGACGCAGTCCGAAAGCATTCCTACTAAACATTCGGGGCAAAGAAGACTGGGTCTCCAATGATCGTCTAAAACCTGCTTATCTTCTGCCAGATGACCTGCCTACAGTTCGCCTCTCTAGATCAGGGCGCCCTATTTAACATGTACAGTATGTCATTTTTAGGGGGGGAGCCATGTACCAACCGTGTGTCACACAATTGTACATAATTATTTTGTATATATTATGCTTGTATCTGCGCTCTTCCCTCGCACTAAAAAGAACCTGAATGATCATGTCTCCGGTTTTGCTCTGTAATATTGTCTGTCTCTCGAACATGTTATGTCCTGTTGCCTTGAGGTTTTGTATATAAAGGAGAGTGTTCCTTAATAAACAACTCAGTTGATTGCATCCTGCCTTTGAGTTCATAACCCTCTCTCGGCCCGTCACAGGTCGAAGTGACTGGGGCCATACTGGTTGAGGGCTGTAGTGACTGGCAACCCTCCATCACATATAGAGCCAGCTTTTCGCCATATCACTAGCCATCCACTTCCTGATCAACGATTAAAAGATCTCATTACTTATTATGATAAAATATGGATTAGGAATGAGATGCATCCTCCACATTCTAGGAGCTGTTACAAACGCCCTGTTCAGACTAACAACGATGTAGAAGGGTGGCACCATGCGATTAACAGAGTAGCAAAAACCAATTCAATTAACATGTACTTCTTAATTAGTATTCTCCATGATGACGCCAGTAGAATTCCCATCAATGCAAAACTAGTTAAACAAAAGAAAATTCACAGATACCAAAGGAAGCATGCTGTCGAAAAGCAAATTGCCCTTGATGACCTCTGAATGAAATATGAGAACAAATTCATATCAACATCAGACTTTCTAAACCACTGTGCCGAACTGATGGATCATGTAGATGAATAAGAATGTATCAACAATGTAGCATGCTGAATTCTATTGCTTGACAACTTTCAATTATTGTATGCAATTTTAATATGTTTATTATTATTGTATGGTTTTTTGTTGATGGTTGTGTTGTTTGGATGAAATATGACAACAAACATTGTATTAACAATATGCAATGTTTATGGTTTTGTGTTTTATCACACGACAACAAACATTGTATTAACAATATGCAATATTTATGGTTTTGTGTTTTATCACACGACAACAAACATTGTATTAACAATATGCAATGTTTATGGTTTTGTGTTTTATCTCCTTGTGTGTTCTTATTTCCGTACTTGGTATCTGGTACATAGTAGCCTTGTTTGGTACTTACAAGCCAAAGTAGTGGTACATGAGAGCCAGTACATAGCAGCCCAACAATGGTACATATAAGCCAAACAAGTGGTACGTAGTAGTCGGTACATAGCAGCCGACGGTACATAGCAGCTAGCATTCACCAGTTGTATAAAGTCTCTTTGAAGTTAGAGAGAGAGAGAGAGAGAGAGAGAGAGAGAGAGAGAGAGAGAGAGAGAAGGTGGGGATGGCATCTAAACTTGCGTCTAAAGGTTCAAGTTTCTGTTATGTAACTTTCTTCAATGAAATCTCTAACAGATTCTCACTTTCAATTCCATCACTTAGAATGAGATTAGAGTGAGAAAGCCTGTAACAATTCCACCCTCTCTGATAACATCAAAGATGAATGAAATGGGAACTCATCTAGCCACTCCTTTGTTGTTGTTGTTGTTTTTGTTGTTATTGTATTTTCTTTGATGCTAATCTTGTAAGTGTATTCTGGGGAAAATATTTTCCTTTCTGTGTTGTTGTTGTTTTATTGTCTGTTCTTTAATGCCACTATTGTAATTACATTCGGGTGAAAGAGTCTTTTCACTCCTTTGTGGTTGTTGTTGTTGTTGTTGTTGTTGTACTCTTCTTTAATACCACTTTTGTAATAACATTCGGGTGAAAAATTCATTTAATTCTAGTGTGGTTGTTGTTGTTGTTGTTGTTGTTGTTCTATTCTTTAATACCATTTTTGTAATTACATTCGGGTTAAACTCCCTGGTTGCAACTTTCATCTATTTTAATTATCCTTTTTAATTGGAGTGGGATCAAGTAATTGTTCATATATTGATAAATTAGAAATTCGTTATTATTTCAGATGAATAACGTCATTATTATTATTATTATTATTATTATTATTATTATTATTATTATTATTACAAGCTAGACTATAACCCTAGTTGGAAAATGAAGATGCTATAAGCCCAAGGGCTCCAACCGGGAAAAATAGCCCAGTGAGGAAAGGAAATAATGAAATGAATAAACTACAAGAGAAGAATAAACAATCAAAATAAAATATTTCAAGGACAGTGACAATACTAAATTAGGTCCTTCACATATAAAATATAAAAACTTAAAAAAACAAGGAGTAGAGAAATAAGACAGAATAGTGTGCCCGTGTGTACCCCCAAGAAGAGAACTCTAATCCAAGACAGTGAAAGACCATGGTACAGAGGCTACGGTACTACCCAAGACTAGAGAACAATGGTTTGATTTTGGAGTGTCCTATTCCTAGAAGAGCTGCCTACCACATCTAAGTAGTCTCTTCCACTTCCACCAAGAGGAAAGTAGCCACTGAACAACTACAGTGCAATAGTTAACCTCTTGAATGAAGACAAATTGTTTGGTATTAGTGTTGACAGGTGTATGAGGACAGAGGAAAATGTGGTAAGAATAGGCCAGACTATTCAGTGTGTGTGTAGGAAAAGACAATGAGCCGTAACCAGAGAGAGAGGGATCCAATGTAGTACTGTCTGGCCAGTCAAAGGACCCAATAATTACTTTCTAGGGGTAGTATCTCAACGGGTGGCTGGTGCCCTGGCCAACCTACTATGAAAGCATAAGGCAATAGTTAACTAAGGTTAAATACTTTGTAGAAATAATTATCTGAATTCAAGAACTAACGGAAGGTGATAAACGTGTCAGTTTCCTTTCTTCAATTTGTATCTCATGTTTCCCTCCGGGAAAACTCAGGTGTTTTCCCGTTTCAATTCTGCGTTTTCTTTTCGTTTCAATTACTTCTGTTGTTGATGATTTTTCTATTTTTTTTTTTTTTTTTTTTTTTTTTTTTTTATAATTGGAGGGAGTGGTGGTGATGTAAGGAAATTATTATTATTATTATTATTATTGTTTTTGTTGTTGTTGTTGTTGTTATTGCTGTTGTTGTTAATATTATTATTGTTTTATTATTATTATTATCATTATTATTATTATTATTATTATTATTATTATTAATGTTTTTATTATTGTTATCGTTGTTATTATTATTAAAAATAAACTGCCTAATTACTATCAAATTACCATAGTCTACTCTCTCTCTCTCTCTCTCTCTCTCTCTCTCTCTCTCTCTCTCTCTCTCTCTCTTTCCAACGTCAATGACCTTAGATGTCAGGATGCCATATAACTCCTAATCTCCTCCTTACCTCATAGTTCCCTTTGGCAGAGATTCCTTCACTTGCAAATAAATCCATGAATTCCTTCGTCCAACATTTTTTACCATCTTCCAAAAACGAAAGTAGAAAAAAATCTCCCACCATCACCAATCCGCAGTGGCCAGCGTGGTGATGAAAATGCCCAAACCCCAGACATGAACAAGACAAATCTGAGGTCTCTGTCCTGCAGTGGACTAGAAACGACTATTAGCAATGTTGTGATTAGTTTTATTCCAGCTGTGACCAAGTTGTGGAATGATCTTCCTAATCGGGTAGTTGAATCGGTAGAACTTCAAAAGTTCAAAGTTGCAGCAAATGCTTTTTATGTTGAACGGGCTGACATAAGTCCTTTTATAGTTTATAAATCAAATATCTGTTTTAATGTTGTTAATGTTTTTGAAATATTTTATTTTAATTTTCATTGCTTCTTATATATTCATTTATTTCCTTATTTCCTTTCCACACTGGGCTATTTTTCCCTGTTGGAGCCCTTGGGCTTATAGCATCTTGCTTTTCCAACTAGGGTTGTAGCTTAGCTAGTAATAATAATAATAATAATAATAATAATAACCAGTTCAATCTCTTGCCTTTGTGTTTCCTAAGTACGTCCTTGTTTATTTAGATGTAGTCCCGACCGGAAATAGAAACATACTATTCTTATCACTACTACAAAATCTCACACAAATCTATTGAGTTTCCTCACCGCTTTCCGCGACAGGTCCCTGGGCCAAGTCATCAATTTTCCTCTCGAGCAAGCGATGACAGCTCAAACCGCTAAGTACCCTGAGACCTACAATTATAATTTCACGCTCTGACACCTTTCCTTTGTTGTTAGCCAATTAGCGTCATGTCCTAACAGCGGGGCTCCACGCAGTCAAGCCATTCTCGTCCTTATTGACCGCCTATAGAGGCGAGATTCGCTCGCTCTGACCTTTGCCCCGGGCACGCTTCGAATGTTTTCACGGTCGGTGGTACGTACCTTTGACCCCGCCCACAGCCTACGGAGGTACTCTCTGATTGGCCAGATGGGAGAGTAAGGCTAACCAAGTAGCCAATGGGGAAGCTCTAATCGGATTCATACATTCTCCTGGTTGGGAATTTTTGTGTTATAATTATAATCATTAATCCTATTATAATCAGAATACTTGAGAGCCAACCATGTTTTACATTACATAATTCAAATATTAGACTGGATGATAATAATAATAATAATAATAATAATAATAATAATAATAATAATGATGATATAAACTTGCATCATTATAAATATATTGTAAGTATTCTGCTGAAATAAAGATTATTATTATTATTATTATTATTATTATTATTATTATTATTATTATTATTATTATTATTATTATTATAACTATCTGAAAGTCAATCAAAAACACCTGGACATAAGACCTCATTTCTGGTGGCCCTACTGGCTAATGGGATGTGATCCCGTCCCATGAAGGGTCAAATGTCTTGTCTTACAAATACCGGTGATTGGTTTGTTCTGAAGTTTTGATATATTTTTCTGAATTTTTGATCTATTATTCTAAAGTTTTGATTTATTGTTCTGAAGTTTTGATTTATTTTTCTGAAGTTTTGATCTATTATTCTAAAGTTTTGATTTATTGTTCTGAAGTTTTGATTTATTTTTCTGAAGTTTTGATCTATTATTCTAAAGTTTTGATTTATTGTTCTGAAGTTTTGATTTATTTTTCTGAAGTTTTGATCTATTATTCTAAAGTTTTGATCTATTGTTCTGAAGTTTTGATTTATTATCTGAAGTTTTGATCTATTTTTCTGAAGTTTTGATCTATTGTTCTGAAGTTTTGATTTATTTTTCTGAAGTTTTGATCTATTATTCTAAAGTTTTGATCTATTGTTCTGAAGTTTTGATTTATTATCTGAAGTTTTGATCTATTTTTCTGAAGTTTTGATCTATTGTTCTGAAGTTTTGATTTATTTTTCTGAAGTTTTGATATATTTTTCTGAATTTTTTACCTATTTTTCTAAAGTTTGATCTATTGTTTTGAAGTTTTGATATATTTTTCTGAATTTTTTATCTATTATTCTAAAGTTTTGATCTATTGTTCTGAAGTTTTGATTTATTTTTCTGGCGTTTTGATCTATTGTTCTGAAGTCTTGATCTATTTTCTGAATTTTTTAGTTATTATCTGAAGTTTTGATCTATTTTTCCGAAGTTTTTATCTATTTTTCTGAACTTTTGATCTATTTTTCTGAATTTTTTTTATCTATTTTTCTGAAGTTTTGGTCTATTTTTCCGAAGTTTTGATCTATTGTTCTGAATTTTTTATCTATTGTTCTGAAGTTTTGATCTATTGTTCTGAAGTTTTGATTTATTTTTCTGACATTTTGATCTATTGTTCAGAAGTTTGGTCTATTATTCTAAAGTTTTGATCTATTGTTCTGAAGTTTTGATCTATTTTTCTGAAGTTTTGATCTATTGTTCTGAAGTTTTGATCTATTGTTCAGAAGTTTTGATCTATTATTCTAAAGTTTTGATCTATTGTTCTGAAGTTTTGATTTATTTTTCTGACATTTTGATCTATTGTTCAGAAGTTTGGTCTATTATTCTAAAGTTTTGATCTATTGTTCTGAAGTTTTGATCTATTTTTCTGAAGTTTTGATCTATTGTTCTGAAGTTTTGATCTATTGTTCAGAAGTTTTGATCTATTATTCTAAAGTTTTGATCTATTGTTCTGAAGTTTTGATTTATTTTTCTGACATTTTGATCTATTGTTCAGAAGTTTGGTCTATTATTCTAAAGTTTTGATCTATTGTTCTGAAGTTTTGATCTATTTTTCTGAAGTTTTGATCTATTGTTCTGAAGTTTTGATCTATTGTTCAGAAGTTTTGATCTATTGTTCTGAAGTTTTGATTTATTTTTCTGACATTTTGATCTATTGTTCAGAAGTTTTGATCTATTATTCTAAAGTTTTGATCTATTGTTCTGAAGTTTTGATTTATTTTTCTGACATTTTGATCTATTGTTCAGAAGTTTGGTCTATTATTCTAAAGTTTTGATCTATTGATCTGAAGTTTTGATCTATTTTTCTGAAGTTTTGATCTATTTTTCAGAAGTTTTGATCTATTTTTCTGAACTATTGATCTATTTTTCAGAAGTTTTTATCTATTTTTCTGAAGTTTTGATCTATTTTTCTGAAGTTTTGATCTATTGTTCAGAAGTTTTGATCTATTTTTCAGAAGTTTTTATCTATTTTTCTGAAGTTTTGATCTATTTTTCAGAAGTTTTTATCTTTTTTTCTGAAGGTTTGGTCTATTTTTCTTAAGTTTTGATCTATTTTTCTGAAGTTTTGATCTATTGTTCAGAAGTTTTGATCTATTTTCTGAAGTTTTTTTCTATTTTTCTGAAGTGTTGATCTATTTTTCAGAAGTTTTTATCTATTTTTCTGAAGTGTTGATCTATTTTTCTGAAGTTTTTATCTATTTCTCAGAAGTTTTTATATATTTTTTTGAAGTTTTTATCTATTTTTCAGAAGTTTTTATCTATATTCTGAAGTTTTGATCTATTTTTCTGAAGTTTTGATCTATTTTTCTGAAGTTTTGATCTATTGTTCTGAAGTTTTGATTTATTTTTCTGACATTTTGATCTATTGTTCAGAAGTTTGGTCTATTATTCTGAAGTTTTGATCTATTGTTCTGAAGTTTTGATCTATTGTTCTGAAGTTTTGATCTATTATTCTAAAGTTTTGATCTATTGTTCTGAAGTTTTGATCTATTATTCTAAAGTTTTGATCTATTGTTCTGAAGTTTTGATCTATTTTTCTGAAGTTTTGATCTATTTTTCTGAAGTTTTGATCTATTTTTCAGACGTTTTTATCTATTTTTCTTAAGTTTTGATCTATTTTTCAGTAGTTTTGATCTATTTTTCAGAAGTTTTGATCTATTTTTCTGAACTATTGATCTATTTTTCAGAAGTTTTTATCTATTGTTCTGAAGTTTTGATCTGTTTTTCTGAAGTTTTGATCTATTGTTCAGAAGTTTTGATCTATTTTTCTGAAGTTTTGATCTATTTTTCTGAAGTTTTGATCTATTTTTCAGAAGTTTTTATCTTTTTTTCTGAAGGTTTGGTCTATTTTTCTTAAGTTTTGATCTATTTTTCTGAAGTTTTGATCTATTGTTCAGAAGTTTTGATCTATTTTTCTGAAGTTTTTTTCTATTTTTCTGAAGTTTTGATCTATTTTTCAGAAGTTTTTATCTATTTTTCTGAAGTGTTGATCTATTTTTCTGAAGTTTTTATCTATTTCTCAGAAGTTTTTATCTATTTTTTTGAAGTTTTTATCTATTTTTCAGAAGTTTTTATCTATATTCTGAAGTTTTGATCTATTTTTCTGAAGTTTTGATCTAATTTTCTGAAGTTTTGATTTATTGTTCTGAAGTTTTGATTTATTGTTCTGAAGTTTTTATCTATTTTTCTGAAGTTTTGATCTATTGTTCTGAAGTTTTGATTTATTTTTCTGACGTTTTGATCTATTGTTCTGAAGTTTTTATCTATTTTTCTGAATTTTTATCTATATTCTGAAGTTTTGATCTATTGTTCAGAATTTTTTATCTATATTTTCTGAAGTTTTTATCTATTTTTCTGAAGTTTTGATCTATTGTTCAGAAGTTTTGATCTATTTTTCTGAATTTTTTATCTATTTTCTGAAGTTTTGATCTATTTTTCTGAAGTTTTTATCTATTCTTTTGAAGTTTTGATCTATTGTTCTGAAGTTTTGATCTATTTTTCTGAAGTTTTGATCTATTTTTCTGCAGTATTGATCTATTCTGAAGTTTCGATCTATTTTTTCTGAAGTTTTGATCTATTTTTCTGAAGTTTTGATCTATTGTTCTGAAGTTTTTATCTATTTTTCCGAAGTTTTTATCTATTTTTCAGAAGTTTTGATCTATTTTTCTGAAGTTTTGATCTATTTTTCAGAAGTTTTGATCTATTTTTCAGAAGTTTTGATCAATTTTTCTGAATTTTGATCTATTTTTCTGAAGTTTTTATCAATTCTTTTGAAGTTTTGATATATTTTTCTGAATTTTTTATATTATTCAGAAGTTTTGATATATTTTTCTGAATTTTTTATATTATTCAGAAGTTTTGATCTATTTGTATGAAGTTTTTATCTATTTTTCTGAAGTTTCGATCTATTGTTCAGAAGTTTTGATTTATTTTTTCTGAAGTTTTCATCTATTTTTCTGAAGTTCTGATCTATTGTTCAGAAGTTTTGATCTATTTTTCTGAAGTTTTATCTATTTTTCTGAAGTTTTGATGTATTGTTCTAAAGTTTTGATCTATTCTTCTGAAGTTTTGATTTATTTTTCTGACGTTTTGATCTATTGTTCTGAAGTCTTGATCTATTTTCTGAATTTTTTAGTTATTATCTGAAGTTTAGATCTATTTTTCCGAAGTTTTTATCTATTTTTCTGAATTTTTTTTATCTATTTTTCTGAAGTTTTGGTCTATTTTTCCGAAGTTTTGATCTATTGTTCTGAATTTTTTATCTATTGTTCTGAAGTTTTGATTTATTTTTCTGACATTTTGATCTATTGTTCAGAAGTTTGGTCTATTATTCTAAAGTTTTGATCTATTGTTCTGAAGTTTTGATCTATTGTTCTGAAGTTTTGATCTATTGTTCTGAAGTTTTGATCTATTGTTCTGAAGTTTTGATTTATTTTTCTGACGTTTTGATCTATTGTTCAGAAGTTTTGATCTATTATTCTAAAGTTTTGATCTATTGTTCTGAAGTTTTGATCTATTTTTCTGACGTTTTGATCTATTGTTCAGACGTTTTTATCTATTTTTCTTAAGTTTTGATCTATTTTTCAGAAGTTTTGATCTATTTTTCAGTAGTTTTGATCTATTTTTCTGAAGTTTTGATCTATTTTTCAGAAGTTTTGATCTATTTTTCTTAAGTTTTGATCTATTTTTCAGAAGTTTTGATCTATTTTTCAGAAGTTTTGATCTATTTTTCTGAAGTTTTGATCTATTTTTCAGAAGTTTTGATCTATTTTTCAGAAGTTTTTATCTATTTTTCTGAAGTTTTGATCTATTTTTCAGAAGTTTTTATCTTATTTTCTAAAGGTTTGGTCTATTTTTCTTAAGTTTTGATCTATTTTTCTGAAGTTTTGATCTATTGTTCAGAAGTTTTGATCTATTTTTCTGAAGTTTTTTTCTATTTTTCTGAAGTTTTGATCTATTTTTCAGAAGTTTTTATCTATTTTTCTGAAGTGTTGATCTATTTTTCTGAAGTTTTTATCTATTTCTCAGAAGTTTTTATCTATTTTTTTGAAGTTTTAATCTATTTTTCAGAAGTTTTTATCTATATTCTGAAGTTTTGATCTATTGTTCTGAAGTTTTGATCTATTTTTCTGAAGTTTTGATTTATTGTTCTGAAGTTTTGATTTATTGTTCTGAAGTTTTTTATCTATTTTTCTGCAGTATTGATCTATTGTTCTGAAGTTTTTATCTATTTTTCAGAAGTTTTTATCTATATTCTGAAGTTTTGATATATTGTTCAGAATTTTTTATCTATTTTTTCTGAAGTTTTTATCTATTTTTCTGAAGTTTTGATCTATTGTTCAGAAGTTTTGATCTATTTTTCTGAAGTTTTGATCTATTTTTCAGAAGTTTTGATCTATTTTTCAGAAGTTTTGATCTATTTTTCTGAAGTTTTTATCTATTTCTCAGAAGTTTTTATCTATTTTTTTGAAGTTTTAATCTATTTTTCAGTAGTTTTTATCTATATTCTGAAGTTTTGATCTATTTTTCTGAAGTCTTTATCTATTCTTTTGAAGTTTTGATCTATTGTTCTGAAGTTTTGATCTATTTTTTCTGAAGTTTTGATCTATTTTTCTGAAGTTTTGATCTATTGTTCTGAAGTTTTTATCTATTTTTCCGAAGTGTTGATCTATTTTTCAGAAGTTTTGATCTATTTTTCTGAAGTTTTGATCTATTTTTCTGAAGTTTTGATCTATTTTTCTGAAGTTTTGATATATTTTTCTGAATTTTTTATATTATTCAGAAGTTTTGATCTATTTGTATGAAGTTTTTATCTATTTTTCTGAAGTTTCGATCTATTGTTCAGAAGTTTTGATTTATTTTTTCTGAAGTTTTCAACTATTTTTATGAAGTTTTGATCTATTGTTCAGAAGTTATGAACTATTTTTCTGAAGTTTTATCTATATTTCTGAAGTTTTGATGTATTTTTCTGAAGTTTTTATCTATTATTCTGAAGTTTTGATCTATTGTTCTGAAGTTTTGATCTATTTTTCTGAAGTTTTGATCTATTTTTCTGGTTTTGATCTATTTTTCTGAAGTTTTGATCTATTTTTCTGAACTTTTGATCTATTGTTCAGAAGTTTTGATCTATTGTTTTGAAGTTTTGATCTATTTTTCAGAAGTATTGATCTATTGTTCTGAAGTTTTGATCAATTTTGTGAATTTTTTATCTATTATTCTAAAGTTTTGATCTATTGTTCTGAAGTTTTGATTTATTTGTCTGAATTTTTTACTTAATTTTCTGAAGTTTTGACCTATTTTTCCGAAGTTTGAGCTATTTTTCTGAAGTTTTGATCTATTGTTCTGAAGTTTTGATCTATTTTTCTGAAGTTTTGATCTATTTTTCAGAAGTATTGATCTATTGTGTTGAAGTTTTGATCTATTTTTCTGAAGTTTTGATCTATTTTTCAGAAGTATTGATCTATTGTGTTGAAGTTTTGATCTATTTTTCTGAAGTTTTGATCTATTTTTCTGAAGTTTTTATATATTTTCTGAAGTTTTTATCTATTTTACTGAAGTTTTCATCTACAAATCTTTGTATGTATGTTTGATCTGAAACTGTAATTATATTGTGACATTATCATTCAATAAATTAATTCTCTCGATCTCTTGGACGGAGATCTGGATTCAATCAGTATTTTGTTTTTTTGCGATTGAAAACAATTATTATTATTAAAATTATTTTTATCATTAAAATTATCAAAATTATTACTATTATTATTATTATTATTATTGTTATTATTGTAATTATTATTATTATTATTATTATTATTATTATTGTTGTTGTTGTTGTTGTTGTTGTTGTTGTTGTTGTTGTTATTGTTATTGTTGTTGTTGTTGTTATTATTATTATCATTATTATTATTATCATTATTATTATTTGGGCATTGGAGTAAGGGGGGAGGACTGGGGAGCTAAAAAGTATTATCATTATTATTATTATCTTTATTATTTTTATCATTATTATTATTGTTGTTGTTCTTGTTGTTGTAGTTGTTGTTGTTATTATTCTTTGGGCGCAGGAGAAAGGGGGAAGGACGGGGAGCTATACCCGATCCCCCACTTTTTTTGCCGAAAATTGACTTTTCTATCTTTTACTTCGGAAAAGATATCAAACTGCATAAATTTAGTACCTAATTCTTCATAAGAATTATGATTCATAAGTAATTTCTCGAATTGAAGGTTTTTAATAACATGTATTTCAATGTTAGAGTAAGGAATTATTTTACTTTATACATACATACATACATACATATACCAAAGGCACTTCCCCCAATTTTGGGGGGTAGCCGATATCAACAAAAGAAACAAACAAAAAAGGGGACCTCTACTCTCTACGTTCCTCCAGCCTAACAAGGGACTGAACCGAGTTCAGCTGTTACTGCTAGGGTGCCACAGCCCACCTTCCCACATTATCCACCACAGATGAATCTTCATAATGCTGAATCCCCTACTGCTGCTACCTCCGCGGTCATCTAAGGCATCGGAGGCAGCAGCAGGGCCTACCGGAACTGCGTCACAATCGCTCGCCATTCATTCCTATTTCTAGCACGCTCTCTTGCCTCTCTCACATCTATCCTCCTATCATCCAGAGCTTTCTTCACTCCATCTATCCACCCAAACCTTGGCCTTCCTCTTGTACTTCTCCCATCAACTCTTGCATTCATCACCTTCTTTAGCAGACAGCTATTTTCCATTCTCTCAACATGGCCAAACCACCTCAACACATTCATATCCACTCTAGCTTCTAACTCATTTCTTACACCCGTTCTCACTCTCACCACTTCGTTCCTAACCCTATCTACTCGAGATACACCAGCCATACTCCTTAGACACTTCATCTCAAACACATTCAATTTCTGTCTCTCCATCACTTTCATTCCCCACAACTCCGATCCATACATCACAGTTGGTACAATCACTTTTTCATATAGAACTCTTTTTACATTCATGCCCAACCCTCTATTTTTTACTACTCCCGTAACTGCGCCCAACACTTTGCAACCTTCATTCACTCTCTGACATACATCTGCTTCCACTCCACTATTTGCTGCAACAACAGACCCCAAGTACTTAAACTGATCCACTTCCTCAAGTAACTCTCCATTCAACATGACATTCAACCTTGCACCACCTTCCCTTCTCGTACATCTCATAACCTTACTCTTACCCACATTAACTCTCAACTTCCTTCTCTCACACACTCTTCCAAATTCTGTCACTAATCGGCCAAGCTTCTCTTCTGTGTCTGCAACCAGTACAGTATCATCCGCAAACAACAATTGATTTATCTCCCATTCATGGTCATTCTCGTCTACCAGTTTTAATCCTCGTCCAAGCACTCGAGCATTCACCTCTCTCACCACTCCATCAACATACAAGTTAAACAACCACGGTGACATCACACATCCCTTCTCAGCCCCACTCTCACAGGAAACCAATCGCTCACTTCATTTCCTATTCTAACACATGCTTTACTACCTTTGTAGAAACTTTTCACTGTTTGCAACAACTTTCCACCAACTCCATATAACCTCATCACATTCCACATTGCTTCCCTATCAACTCTATCATACGCTTTCTCCAGATCCATAAACGCAACATACACCTCCTTACCTTTTGCTAAATATTTCTCGCATATCTGCCTTACTGTAAAAATCAGATTCATACAACCCCTACCTCTTCTAAAACCACCCTGTATTTCTAAGATTGCATTCTCTGTTTTATCCTTGATCCTATTAATCATTACTCTACCATACACTTTTCCAACTACGCTTAATAAACTAATACCTCTTGAATTACAACACTCATGCACATCTCCCTTACCCTTATATAGTGGTACAATACATGCACAAACCCAATCTACTGGTACCATTGACAACACAAAACACATATTAAACAATCTCACCAACCATTCAAGTACAGTCACACCCCCTTCCTTCAACATCTCAGCTCTCACACCATCCATACCAGACGCTTTTCCTACTCTCGTTTCATCTAGTGCTCTCCTCACTTCATCTATTGTAATCTCTCCCTCATTCTCATCTCCCATCACTGGCACCCCAACACCTGCAACAGCAATTATATCTGCCTCTCTATTATCCTCAACATTCAGTAAACTTTCAAAATATTCCGCCCATCTTTTCCTTGCCTCCTCTCCTTTTAACAACCTCCCATTTCCATCTTTCACTGTCTCTTCAATTCTTGAGCCAGCCTTCCTTACTCTCTTCACTTCTTTCCAAAACTTCTTATTCTCTTCATATGAATGACCCAATCCCTGACCCCACCTCAGGTCAGCTGCCCTCTTTGCCTCACGTACCTTGCACTTTACTTCCACCTTTTTCTCTTTATATTTTTCATACTTCTCTACACTATTACTCTGCAGCCATTCTTCAAAAGCCCTATTTTTCTCTTCCACTTTTACCTTCACTCTTTCATTCCACCATTCACTGCCCTTCCTCATGCTGCCTCCAACAACCTTCTTGCCACACACATCACTTGTAATCCCAACAAAATTTTCTTTTACTAACTTCCACTCCTCCTCTAAATTGCCAGTTTCTCTTACTTTAACTTTGTCATATGTCATTTTCAACCTTTCCTGATATTTACTTTTTACCCCCGGTTTTATTAGCTCTTCAACCCTCACTAACTCCCTTTTACATTCACCTACTCTATTCCCCCACTCTTTTGCTACAACTAATTTTCCTTCCACCAAAAAATGATCAGACATACCGTAAGCCATACCCCTAAACTTTATATATATGTATATATACAGATATATATATATATATATATATATATATATATATATATATATATATATATCTGTATATATATATATATATATATATATATATATATATATATATGTATATATATATATATATATATATATATATATATATATATACAGTATATATACATATACACATATATATGTAAATATACATATATATATACACAGCATATATACTGTACATATATATATATATATATATATATATATATGTATATATATATATATATATACACACACATATATATATATAAAATAGAATAATTCCTTACCCTAACATTATACTATATATATATATATATATATATATATATATATATATATATATGTGTGTGTGTGTGTGTGTGTGTATGTGTGTATACATATACACACGCGCATATATATATATATATATATATATATATATATATATGTGTGTGTGTGTGTGTGTATATACATACATACATACATACATACATTCCCATAAAACCACCATCAAATTCTCAAGAATAATTAATATAAGTATAGACCTACCTGTCGACCGCTAAGTTTCCCTTTTAATTTTGAAAATTATAAAAAGAATGACACAAAGAAAGAAAAGAAACTCTTTGTATCTTTCTTATAAATTCCAAGAAAATTGCTTCTTTCATGTTTTGTGAAAAGTGAAAAAAGGCAAATAGAAGCCGAGAGCATTTCTGGGAATATGTGAATGGATAATCTGGGAATACGGGAATGGTGAGAATTGGAATTGTTGGAATAATGAAATAATGGTCATAAGAAGAAGAATTATAATAATAATAGTAAAGAACATTAATACTTTTTAAGAGGAAATTGAAATACTACATTGATTATTTTAAATATTTTTTATTAATGAGAATAAAAATACACAGGACAAAACTAGAGAAATAATGATACGTTCACAATAGTCACCTGATATTAATAACAATAATAATAATAATAATAATAATAATAATGATAATAATAATAATAATAATAATGATAATAATAAACATCTGTTCACTCTAAGGATCTTCCGTATGCCTAAGCAGATAGGCCCACACATTTTTAGTATTTCCTTGCGGTGTCTAAACAACTAATCAATCATAGTTCTAATCTTGAATATCTAAACATCTGTCTAATTTACAAGCTCAAGTTATACATATTGTATTTGTTAATAAACCAATAATAATTCAGGTTATTATTTGGCTAATTGTGTGTTCATTAGTGTGATAGTAAGAGAGACATTTTTAATAGCATGATGTACGTCAGCTTCATTTCAAATCTCTCTCTCCCTCTCTCTCTCTCTCTCTCTCTCTCATATAAGAAAGAAAAATCTTGCTTGAAATTCCATTATAGCCAAATTGAATGACCATCCTCACACTGTTCCTATTGAAGTCAACGGAACCTGAAACACAGATATGAAACTATAATTAACATTTTCTCCATTAATTAATCATTAAAGAAAGTTCTTACATAGATATTATAAAACCAGGCATACGAAAATTATCTTTATTTAATTCTGATACTAAACATTATAACATCAGCTCCACTACACTGTTAAGAATTTTAAAAACTGCAAATTCCCGGTAATATTTATTCCAGGATTTTCAAAAAACGGATATATTGACGTAAAGGATTGATATTACGGTCGCCAACCCGTGAAAGATAATAACAAAGTGAGGTATAATTACGGCTGCCTGTATTTTCCTGAAATACGGCTGAGAGAACAGTATATTTTTACGGGAATTTTCCATTAAAATCATGTTTTTTTTTTCCTAACAATGTAGTTTGAACTGGAACGTCAAAAGCACAAACTTACAATGAATCTTTTTTTTTTTTTTTTTTTTTTGAGAAGGCTGACACACGTCTCTCTTTATAGTTTATATATGAAAAATCTATTTTAATGTTATTGCTGCTCTTAGAATATATTATTTTAGATGTTCATTACTTCTCTTACAGTTTATTTATTTCCTTATTTCCTTTCCTCACTGGGTTTTTTTTTCCCTGTTGGAGCCCCTGGACTTATAGCATCCTGCTTTTCCATCTAGGGTTGTAGCTTAGTTAATAATAACAACAACAACAACAACAACAACAATAATAATAATAATAATAATAATAATAATAATAATAATAATAATAATAATGATAATATGTACAGTATTAATGCTTACTAACTAAAAGATGAAAACATTGACTTCCATATGGTATTCCACCTTGAGCAACAGGAGATATCAGTTGTAGAATTTTATTCAGTTTCCCGAAATAGTTTAATTCAATGTGAATCTTTTTTAAATATATAGGGAAGAACTAGACAAGAAAATATATTATTATTATTATTATTATTATTATTATTATTGTTATTGTTGTTGTTGTTGTTGTCATTATTATTATTATTATTATTATTATTATTATTATTGTTGTTGTTGTTGTTGTTGTTGTTGTTGTTGTTGTTGTTGTTGTTGTTGTTGTTGTTGTTATTATTATTGTTGTTGTTGTTAACACCTAAGCCACAACCCTAGTTGGAAAATTAAGATGCTATAAGCCCAAGGGTTCCAACAGGGAAATATAGCCCAGTTAAGAAAAGTAAATGAGGAAATAAACTACAAGAGAAGTAATGAACAATTAATATAAAATATTCTAAGAACAATAACAACATTTGAATCGACCTTTCATACATAAACTATAAAGATAGATTTATGTCATTCTGTTCAATATAAAAACATTGGCTTTATGAAGAAATCACATATTAATACTGAAATTGACTCTGCGACTCACCATCCATCCAGTTCCCCAATCCTCCTTCTTCTCGCCACAATGAGAATCAGGACACCATTAACAACGCCGATAATGATCGTTAAAAAAACCACTATCAAAATCTTGATGACCCTAGTAGACCTGGAACTCGTTTCTAATTCGAAATTAGGACAATCTGAAGGCCAGGACGAATTCCTCCAGAAGGAAGACCCTTCGGCCAGAATGTGGAAATTCTTGTACGAGTAAATTTTTGTTTTGTGTGCTAGTTCTTCTTCTGCTGGCATTGCACAGTTCGCCGAGATCCTCAATGCCTTAGTATCTTGTCCCCTGCTGATAACCTCTATGGATATTTTGTGCCACTTCGCTGTCCTATTGTTGAGACATAAATCACTCGCTGTCAGCCTTTTGGGTTCCAGGACGTCCTTGTTAAACGTCGCCACTATATGTATGGACTCGAAAGGGTCTCCTGGAAACAGGTAAAGTGTAGCCCTCTCCACCCCGCTGGCGATTTCCTTCGTTTCCCCGGGCGGGACCACAACGTCAGCCTCGCACCGAGTATTGTCTCTCACTTTAACTCGTTTTGTTTGCGTTTCATTCTCACTCATTTGGGTCGCGGGAGTCTTTACAGAAAGTGCTAAACATTGCACTGATTTGAAAGATAGGAAGGCGTATAATACTGTGAAATAAGTCCATGTCCTCTTCTTTATCTCCATTTGGGTATTTCACCAAAGACGAGCCAGATCCAAGCCACCCTAAACAGAGACACGAACTATCAATATAACTGTTTATCTTCTATTCGGGGCGCACTTCCTGTCAGTCGAGATGTTTATTCATAGGCAGAATAACAGGATATTGAAACACTCTTAAGTTTTACTTCCCGTGAGAAGGGAAATTGTTGTTATGGCTCTACTATGCAGTGAGTTTAAACTTGCCTGACAGAAGCGGGAAGGGACTTCGAGTAAGTTTAAGGGACCGCGTAGGCTAGTAATGACTCCAGTGCACTTCCTCTTGCACCGTAGTTGTTACCATAGTCTCCATAGAGTCATTACAAAGTCCCCTTGTTCCCAAAGCTTCATCCACTTTATAACTATCTACCTAACTCCCATTCCGTCTTCCATTTTCAATCATTACTTCACAGTGCAACTTCATAATTTTCTCAAAGTTGCACCTCAGTGATGAATTACCCCAGTGGTTCTATCACATGACCATGGAATTCCTGCAGAGTAAAAAGATATAAATTCTCAAGACATAAATAAACCAGCAACTTGACCAACGCAATTTTCAACAGTATATGGTAAAATAACTTTTTAAAGCAACCCGGTTGATTTCGAGCTTCCTATAATGTATATTGAAACAATTTCTGTCAACTAAAAATTTCAACCCTTAAATGACTACCACAGAATTCCCAAAATTTCTGTCATTGAACAGCAAAACCTTGACTAAACACAAACTTTTTTCCAAATGATTTTGCACTTCTGTATCAAAGACAACCTTGAACCCTATCGTACCTATATACCTGCGGATGGCTCCGTAGAGAGTATGGACATGAAGTGATGTTTACAAGCTACCTTGCACCTGGAAAGTCTGCAAGAGCAGAAGAGAAGAAAAGAAGAACACGGAGCTAGAAAGACGTAGATATGCACATATTTTCATAGTGTCAACATACTCCTCGGCTGAGAGAGTACGGATACTGCGGATAGAGTATGGATCATGGTGGAGGCAGTGCAGAGAGAGTACAGATGGCGGCGTATTATTATTATTATTATTATTATTATTATTATTATTATTATTATTATTGCTTGCCAAGCTACAACCCTTGTTGGAAAAGCAGGATGCTTTAAGCCCAGAGGCTTCAACAGGGAAAATGGCCCAGTGAGGAAAGGAAACAAGGAAAAATAGAATATTTTAAGAACAGAAACATTAAAATAAATATTTCATATATAAACTATAAAAAAAACTTTAACAAAACAAGAGGAAAATAAATAAGATGGAGTAGTGTGTCCAATTGTACCTCCAAGCAAGAGAACTCTAACCCAAGACATTGGTAGACCATGGTACAGAGGCTATGGCACTACCCAAGACTAGAGAACAATGGTTTAATTTTGGAGTGTCCTCAAAGAAGAGATTGGCCAATCTGCTGGGATATGCAATCACTTTTAAAATTTGGCTGCTGATGGGGATAACACAGAAGCAGTACGGATTCCTCGTAGATCTTGGCGGATGCTCTATCCGTGGCCATCCACAGCATCCGTGCATAGGTTTGATGGAGGTTTTTGGATAAACCAGTGCCGAAAACTTTCCGAGGGAGATAATTGTTTTCTTTGATAACACCACAAGTCTTTTTTCAGACACCCCTTTAATGATCCTAAACCCAAATCCCTGTAACTCTTTCCTTTGTCGTTTTCTTTCATAACACTCCCAAGAAGTTTTCATCAGATACCGCAGTTTTTAATGACCTCTAACAAAATTTCATCTATCTCTTTCATTTATTTCTTATATAGCACTTCAAGTCTTGTTCAGGCACCTCTTTGATGATCCTTTACTAAAGTCCCTCTAACTCTTTTATATATAACACATCAAGTCTTGTTCAGGCACCCCTTTGATGATCATTTACCATAGTCCCTCTAACTTATTATTATTATTTATAAAACACCAAGTCTTGTTCAGGCACCCCTTTGATGTTCCTTTGCCAAAGTTCCTCTAACTTTTTATTATTTTTTATAACACACCAAGTCTTGTTCAGGCACCCCTTTGATGTTCCTTTGCCAAAGTCCTTCTAACTTTTTTTTTTTTTTATAACACATCAAGTCTTGTTCAAGCACCATTTTGATGATCCTTTACCAAAGTCCCTCTAATTCTTTTATTCTTTGTAACACATCAAGTCTTGTTCAGGCACCCCTTTGATGATCCTTTATCAAAATCCCTCCAACTCTTTTATTTTTATAACACATCAAGTCTTGTTCAGGCACCCCTTTGATGATCCTTTATCAAAGTCCTTCTAACACTTTTATCTTTTATAATACATCAAGTCTTATTCCAGCACCCCTTTTATGATCCTTTACCAAAGTCCCTTTAACTCTCATTTTTTTATAACACATCAAGTCTTGTTCAGACATTCCTTTGTTGATCCCTTACCAAAGTACTTCTAACTCTTTTATTTTTTTAATAACACATCAAGTCTTGTTCAGACATCCCTTTGATGATCCCTTACCAAAGTCCCTCTAATTGATGATCCTTTACCAAAGTCCCTCTAACCCTTTTATCTTTTATAACACTTCAAGTCTTGTTCAGACATCTCTATAAAGATCCTTTACCAAAGACCTCTAACTCTTTTGTCTTTTATAACACCTGAAGTCTTATTCAGGCCCCCCTTTGATGATCTTATACCAAAGATACTTTACTTCTCTCATTTTTCTCGTTTATAACACATTAAATCTTCACCAGACATCCCAATAATGATCTTATACCAAGGTCCCTCGAACTCTTTCATTTATTGTTTCCTCTAATAACAATTCAAGTATCTATATTTGCAGACAAAGTAGGCCGTAGGTAATACTACCGCCTCTTGTATCTGTATTCTAACCTGTAATACCAATGTTCTTATCTGTTAATGTCTCAACACTTCCCAACTTCTTGTACTTTAAATTATTTTTTCTCTACTTTTGGTAGTCTCTTTTTTTTCAAGTATAATTATTCCCCTTTACATTCATATTCATTTACTGTTTCAGTCATTTCATTTCTAACCCTAGCTGAACTTTACAAACTTCTTCATTTTCATGTCTCATTATTAATTGGCTCTAAGGACAGTGAGACAAGCGTCACTAAGATCAACTGATACTTTATTCGAATGTGCACGGGAGTATATTACAAGGTGCGGACGGAAAGGTAGGATGGCGCTGGCGCCAAATCAGATTGAAGTGCCCGCCAAAATATATGTGTTTTCTTACACTTACAAATATACGAATTATGAGTTAACAGAAACATGTAATGAGATGATACATATGTCAAAATGTAGCTCTGGTAGAGCGGAATATATATACATGGAAAACCACAGTGTGGCGAAAAGAGAATTCAAATAGATAAGTAGTTTGTCGATTTTCTGGACGACGAAGGGATTGGTGTCCTTGCAAGTACTCCCCCCCCCCGCAAGACATCGGGCGGCGTAGAGGGCTGATGATCAATCTTCGTATCTTTTCGGGCATCGGAGGGTTCCTCTTGTTTTTGAACGGAGGGGCGCGCTGGTGGTCGGTGTAAGGATTTCTTCCTCTTGTCGTCGTTTGATGATTTTTCTTTCGTTGGGCGGCTTGTTTTGAGGTGGAACTCTGGATCTGCCAGGTCCGGCGGAGGCAGTGTCGCTTCCTTCGAAAAACGCTGGTTTCACGCGGTCTATTGAGACCCAGTCTTCTTGGCCATGGACGTCGAGAAGGAAGGCTTTCGTTGTCTTTTTAATTACCCGGTAGGGGCCTCGATAAGGTCTAGTTAGTGGTTGTCGATGAGCGTCGACACGGACGAAAACGTACCCGAAGTCATCCAGGCTTTTTGGCTTGAAGTGCTTGGTTCTGTCCTGGTAAGTTTTGAGACACGGCCTGAACTTCCTGGCGATGTCCCTTAGGTGATCCAGCTGCGTGTCGTCGGTTGATGAGGGAAAGAATTCGCCAGGAACTGCGAGCGCTTCCCCGTAAACCTTTTCGGCGGGCGAAGGTTCGCCGTCTGCGCGAGGGGCGGTGCGAAGGCCGAGGAGTACCCAAGGAAGTTGTGATTTCCAGTCCCCGTCGGTGCAGCTCGCCATCAGGGACGCCTTGAGGGCGCGGTGAGTTCTTTCGACCATGCCGTTTGCCGCGGGGTTGTATACCGTGGTGCTGTGGAGTGTCGTCCCCATCAGGTTCGCCAAAGCGAGCCATATTTCTGAGAGGAAAGCGGGGACTCTGTCTGTCGTGATGTCGTCAGGAACGCCAAACCTGCTCACCCAGCTTGACAGGAGGGCTTCGGCGCATGCTTGAGCCGTAGCTTCGGTCATCGGCGATGCCTCCAACCACCTCGTGGAGCGATCGATGATCGTAAGCAGGTAGCGAGCAGATCCAGAAGGGGGCAATGGTCCCACGACGTTGATTTGTATATAGCCGAAACGTCTTTTTGGCTGGGGAAAATCGCCTACCCCCAATTCGGTGTGACGGCTGACCTTGCTTGACTGGCAGTTGATGCATGACTTCGCCCATTCCCGGGCGTCCTTTTTTATCCCTGGCCAGACAAACTTTTCAGACAGAAGGCGAGCGGTGGTGCGTCCTGAGGGGTGTGAAAGTCCATGGATGATATTGAATATTTTCTTTCTGCAGGAGGCTGGTATCCAGGGACGTGGGCGGCCCGTGCTGGTGTCGCAAAGAATAGTTACTCCTGCTGGTCCGAGGGGAATCGCACTTATCTTGAGCGCGGATGGCCCCGTCAGGTGATCCTGTGCTTCTCGGTCGGTGCGTTGTTCGGTTGCGAGATTGGCGTAGTCGATTCCCAGGTGGATCGCGTCAATTTCAATCCTTGAAAGGGCGTCCGCGACTGGGTTTTTCTTTCCTGAGACGTAACGTATGGTGCACCCAAATTCGGCGATTGATGCGAGATGACGTTGTTGTCGGGAGGACCATGCGTCCGTCGATTTCGTGAAGGCGTGTACGAGGGGTTGATGGTCCGTCGCGATTGTGAAGGGGGTACCTTCCAAGATGTGCCTGAAGTGGCGGACGGTGAGGTAGACGGCGAGGAGTTCCCTATCGAAGGTGGTGTATCTTGTTTCGGCGGGTTTCAATTTCTTGCTGAAGAATGCCAGGGGTCGAGGAGAACCATCGACGAGTTGCTCCAGCACAGCCCCACAGGTGACGTTGCTGGCGTCGGTCGTTAGTCGCAGGGGCGCGTTGTCGTCGAAATGAGCCAGGGTGGTGGCATTCGCAAGGACATCCTTCGTCCGAGCGAATGCCTGTTGCTGGGGCAAACCCCACTCGAGTTTTTTTGCTTTTCCTTTCAGGACGTCGTCGAGGGGTGATGGGGTTTGTGCGATGTTGGGGATGAAGCGCCTGTAGTAATTGACCATTCCCAGGAACTCTTGAAGTTGGCGGATGGTCGTAGGCATCGGGAACTTCCTGATGGCGTCGACCTTGGTTGTCATGGGTTTTACCCCGCGCGAGGATACGCGGTGACCAAGGAAATCCACTCCCTCTGCACCGAACGTGCATTTGTCGAAGCGTACGACCAGGCCATTCTCCTGTAGGCGTTTAAGGACGGTGCGGACGTGCCCCCGGTGTTCCTCCTTGGTTTTCGAGAATATCAGGATGTCGTCGACGTAGCAGACGCAGAAAGGTAGGTCACCCAGAATGCTATCCATTAGTCGTTGGAAGGTCGCCCCGGCGTTGCGTAGACCGAAGGTTGAGTATGCGAAGGTGTAGGATCCAAACGGCGTTACAATGGCAGTTTTCGGGATGTCTTCCGAGAATACGGGGACCTGGAAATAAGACTTGAGGAGGTCCATCTTGGTAAAATACTTCGCGCCGTGCAACGCGTTCGTTAGGTCCTGCATGTTGGGCAGCGGGTAATGATCGGGCGTTTTGATGAGGTTGAGGCACCTGTAGTCGCCGCAAGGTCTCCAGGACCCGTCCGGCTTTTTAACCATGTGCAGGGGTGATGCCCAGGGGCTCGATGCTTTCTTACAGATACCCATGCGTTCCATGTCCTCGAAGGCGCGTTTGGCATCCTTCAGTTTCTGGGGCGGGAGGCGGCGGAATTTGGCGTGAGTGGGAGGTCCTGTCGTTGTGATGTGGTGGTAGATTCCATGCTTGGACGGGGAACCTGGCGAGTGTCGGAGCTCGGGCTTGAAAACCTCGGGAAATTCTCATAGGAGGTCGGCGTAGGGGTGCGTCGTTACAGCGGATACGGACATTGTTGCAGGGCCGTGTTCTAGGGCGCGGGACTGGCAGGTTCCCGTGTCGATGAGACGTCTGTTAGCGACATCGACGAGGAGTCCATGGTGGGAGAGGAAATCCGCACCGAGGAGGGGGCGATTGACGTCAGCGATAGCGAAGGGCCAAGAATACGAACGGCCCATGATAGATATCTTGAGGGTCTTGATCCCATAGCACTGTATGGGAGATCCGTTGGCGGCGATGAGTGAGGGAGCGTTTTTGTTGGGACCACGGTCTAGGTCGGACTTGGAAGGTGGGAATGTTGACTGCATTGCGCCGGTGTCCACCATGAGTCTACGGTTGGAAATGGTATCGAGGATATAGAAACCATTCTTGTTTTGGTTAACTGCGGCTGCGATGGTGGCAGGTGGATGCTTCTGGCGTCGTCTTCTAGGGAAACTGCATGGTGCTCTACATTTCTTGGCGTCACTGCCGAACTATTGGTGGTAGAAGCACCATGCTGGGTTAGTCCTAGGGTTCGATCGCGTCGGTTGCGGTGGTTTCTTTCTTGATAGAATGTCAATCTCGTCGTCCTCAAGGGCCATTTCCGAGGAGTCTATGGAAGAGCAGCTGCTGAAGGAGGAGAACGGAGGCGGTGTTGACGATGATGCTCCGAGGCGAGATGCTTTGGAGGCCTCGTGGAGCTTCTGAGCCTTCGACAGGAGTTCGTTCATCGGGAGCGTGTCGGCGTCTGTCAATTGGGCCCGTACGTCCTGTGGTAAGCGTTGAAGAAAGATTTCGCGAGATAAGCTAATCTCACGTCGTCGGCCGTTGCTGTCTGTTTCAGGGAGCATAAGCAGGCCGGTTGGCTCGTCCCACGCCTTGACAGAAGAGGTGTCACCCATGGGCTTGCCGGCAAGGTCCAGTACTTACTGTGCCCTTGCCGAGACGGAGAGGGAGTAGATACCGATGAGTTTCGTTCTCAGGTCGTCGTATGAAACTTGGCCGGCCTGGGCGTCGAGCCATGGGGAAATCTTGTCGAATACCTCTTCAGGTATGGAGGTGAGAACGATGTCAGCCTTGGCGCAGGAGTCGCTGAGTCTAGCGACGCGGAAGAGTACGTCCGCTCTCAGGAACCAGGAAGCGGTGTTGTGTTGAGAAAAGGGCGGCAATTTGACTTTAGGCGTGGAGGCGAGGCCGTTGGGTGCGATGGGCGTGTTGCTTCCTGCATCGTGGCCAGACGACGAGTCGGCGAAAAGGTGAGAAGTTGATATGTCGGTTAAGCTCATCCTACTGCCTTACGTTCACCGAAGTGTGGGAGAACCAAAGGCAGGCTCGTGCCTAAGGTAACGGAGTATGGAGAAGGTAGCACGGCCGTAATAAGTCCGTTAATGGCAAAGCCAAAACCGCTGATGCTACTTTCAACTCCGGGGTCACCAGTTGTAAGGACAGTGAGACAAGCATCACCAAGATCAACTGATACTTTATTCGAATGTGCACGGGAGTATATTACAAGGTGTGGACGGAAAGGTAGGATGGCGCTGGCGCCAAATCAGATTGAAGTGCCCGCCAAAATATATGTGTTTTCTTACACTTACAAATATACGAATTATGAGTTAACAGAAACATGTAATGAGATGATACATATGTCAAAATGTAGCTCTGATAGAGCGGAATATATATACATGGGAAACCACAGTGTGGCGAAAAGAGAATTCAAATAAATAAGTAGTTTGTCGATTTTCTGGACGACGGAGGGATCGGTGTCCTTACAGGCCTACATCTGACATCTAATGATAGATGTGAAATGCTGAATGCCTTGGAATGTATATGATGACATGACCGTGAAGGTCCTGTAAACAGTAAGAAAACTAAGAAAAACAGTGCTTAAAGTACAGTAAAGTAAAATCAAATTTATTCATTTATTCCTTACTTGCTGGTACTTATTGCATTTATTGATACTTGGTAACATTATGTTATCTTAACAAATAATTGTTTATATTTACTGTTTTGATATTTCTGACAAGAATTAATATTTATCAGCATGTTCTTTTAACTTTGCCAGTCAATAAAAGTGCTAATAACTATGGTAATAATGAAGGGTTACAGAATAATAAATAGATCATAATTTTGGTTAATTATTTTATTTATTATTTCCTCTAATCACAGTGAAACGGAAAATTATCATTTACGTGGAGAAGAAGAAGAAGCTCACAGATGTAAACAAAACAATTTAACAAACTTGGAGACGAAGGTGAACATATTCAACATAGCCGGCGGCCGTTATGCTACGCTGATTAACCAATTTCCAACTTTAAACCAAAAGGTCAGGTTAATATAATGCAGTATCTTATGGAGAACTAGTCAAATACGTTTCCATAAAGGTTAGATAGATTAATTAGACTTCTCTTGGTATCAATACTTAGGCCGCCGAGTCATCTCTTCAAATCTTACGTTCCTAATCAAATTACGTTACACATTAACTTTCATATAGACTGATACACCAATACTATATCAAACCTTCTCTTAGTCGTCATTGAAATTCCCGTGGTCGAACAATTGGCAATTCTGAAGTATATTATTCCTAATGAAGATGATAGGGAAAATTATAGAACAACCACCACCACGTCCAGCCCCCCTTACACTACCGTATTCTTAGATTACCCTAAGACTAAGTGCCAACCATATGTTTGCTTCCCAATTGGCTTCACTCATGACAAGATAACACTAAATGATATTTCGAAAATTGTAAAACTAGTTTTATATTATCGCATTTCAGACCAAGATAAACATTTTCCTCGGAGCCTTTGTATATCAGGGACCAGTTCCTCACGCGTTCATTAAAAATGGACATCAACTAACCTAAACTTTCCCCCCCTAACCTAACCTACAAGACGTATCCTTACCTACTTACCTAACAGGTGCTAACAAGACGATATACGGTTTGGAAAATCTAAGATGGTACGTTTGTTGACTGTTGGGTCACCAGCCCTGCACCCATAACTGAGGGGTTCTCCATTATCGGTGGATATATATATATATATATATATATATATATATATATATATATACATTATATGTATATATATATATATATATATTTCTCTAGGTATTTATTTGCGGTGAAAATAAGTGTAATTTTCGAAGAAAGCGGGAATTTTTCTGTAGGTAAAAACTTTTTTAGTAGGAAAGATTTCCCCGTCCATGAACTATAATAAAACCTATGTAGTGTATCAGGAACCTTTGCAGTTAGCTGGGACACACCGGTTCAGTAACTAAAATATGGGTAAATATTTACTATAGCACAATACTCCTAATGAAAATAATAAGAAGTGGGGGGTGACTGTAGGTCATTGGGACTGTCATAAACTTTCTTATTACTTGTCAAATCTTATTCAAGGGGTTTATGTATGAGAGCGGCCACCTGTATGTATGATGACGGCTGACTAAGAATACAGCAGTGTAAGAGGGGGTCGTTTGCCCCTTGTTAGGTAAGTAGGTAAGGAGGTGGAAGTTTATATTAGTAGGTGCCCATTTTTAATGAACAATAGAGGAACTGGCCGCTAATATACAAAGGCTCCGAGGAAAATGTTTATCTTGGTCTGAAATGCGATAATACATAAATAGTTTTACAGTTTTTGAAATATCATTTAGTGTTATCTTGTCATGAGTGAAGCCAATTGGGAAGCAAACATGTGGTTGGCACTTATTCTTAGGGTAATCTAAGAATATGGTAGTGTAAGGGGGGGTGGACGTGGTGGTGGTTGCGTAGTCCCTTAGTGCGTAAAAATGTAAGGATTCAGCTCCTAGGTTAGGTAAGGTGGTGTTCTTTACTTTGTTTCCTTTTTAAATTGTGGTTTTCAGTCATAAGCTTTGTAATTTTAAAACATTTGAAATTTTAAAAATGTTTATCCCTCAATTATTTGCATTGGAACAGTGCAAAGTTCTGTACCTATAGATACACCAGGAAAGCTTCTTATTTTCTTCAATAGGAATATTTTGCTATATTGAATATCTACCAAAATTTTATTTACAGTATTAACTCGGTCCGTCCTTACCAACAATGAAGGCTCCGTACTTTAAACTGTTGTGATGCAAGTAATTAAGGTAAATCCAATTTTTGAAATTTTAGACTAAAATTCCAAGAGTTAAAACTTGAACAACCACATTTTAAATAGGAAGCAAACACATGAACACCCTTTAACCTAAGGTTTACCGTTTAACCTAACTTGGGATCTCTATCCTTAGCATACCCTAAGACTAAGTCAACCCTGTGTTTGCTTCCCAACTGACTTATTTTGTCAATGTTTTTTCTAATGTTTTTCATTTTGGTCTCTTTATTTCTTGTGCTACCTTTTTTTGTCAAATGTAGTAATTTCCTTCTTGTCTCTTTTTATTTCTTGTTACATTTTTTCAAATGTAGTAATTTCCCTCTGTTAATTTTTACACTTCCCTCTTCTTTCGATCATATCTATCTTGTAATACTTTTTTAACATTTGTTTACTTTCTTCCTTTCCTTTATTCCTTTTTTTTTATTTCATCATTCATTGAGGGCTGCTCATGTATTTTTTCTTCTCCTTTTGTAAGTTCATTCCTTTAATTCTATTTATTTGTCTGTCCCTTACAATTTCCTCAACTCATGTGTATTGCGTAAACTATTTTCATTTGTCCTGAAGTATTTTAATTCTTCCTATCTTTCCTTATTAAAGTTTTTGTTCGGTTCCATTTTGTATTCTAGTTTTATGGTGATCAGATTATAATCTGAGATATCAAAATTTGATGTTTTGTCATCTATAATAATTTATGTAGAGTTTTTGTACATTTCCTGATTTAATAACACACAATATATTACACTATTTTTCTGTGATTATTTCCAAGTGAGGATCCCTTTACATCTTAATTCTCCATCAGTCATCCAATCTACATTTTGGTGGTCTAAAAGCCTTACATGCCTATTAAAGTTTCCTAATATCATTAAGTGAATCGTGTTTGTATATTTGGGAAATATACAAATAACTTTAAATAAATATATTGTATATTTGTTATTCTTCCGCAGGCTTCACCATGTTTATTTATTTGCTGAGAGGAAAGTTATGGCATCATCTAACAAAACCAATCTATCGACAAAAATCCATCAGAAGATGCCTCTCTACAGTCTATGCTTTATCATCAGGTAAATGGAATTTTTCCCTATGTTTTATACTAGTTTTTTTAATGAAGAAAATTTAGAATGAAATGAAATCTTGATTCAGTATTTAATGACAGTGACGAAAAGATTGAAAGCAATGGTAGACCTTAGCTTGAAATTGTACGAAATGAAGGCATTTTGAACCAGAAAAAGAAGGCAGAGGAAAAGTTCAGAGGTAAAAAGTATGCCATGAAGGGTATCACTTTACAGTAGTCTGTGGACATCATGTAATGGTAAATCTTACTTCTTCCTATACGTAAAGAAAACCTTCGTCTATAAATTTTCTTGCAGGTCAGGGAAAATGTGGAGTTGCTCTGATCCGCATGACTGGTAGCAGAGCAAGGGAAGTCATCAGCGACATGACAGTTCCTTCAACTTTACCGCAGCCCCGGGTAGCCACTTTGAGGCGTATAATACATCCTGTGACTGGTATGTTCTGATTAATCTAGTCTTGATGAACTGTTTTTATGTATGCCTGTGTTGTTTACAGTTACTGTAGTGTAATTTTCAAACCGTAGTTTCGTATATGCTATCTGTTTAGTGTGAGTTGGAAAGTACTGTATACCTCAGAAGCAGGTCTTTTGAATGCTATTGAATTTTTAAAATGACATCTTTGCTTTTATGGTTTATGTTGAATATTCTTTTATTCTTTATTTATAATAAATTATATCGGCATCAATGACTATTGATGTCAGGATGCTAGAAAACCTCAAGTCAATCATTCAATCAATCAGTGCAACTTGGAAAGTGTAAAAAGGTCCTCAACTTACAAATATTTGACTCGCAAACATTTGGAGATTACCAAAAAAATCCAACTGGAATCATAAATCACAGATATTGTATCAAAAGCTCATAAGAAATACAGTACTCTAATTAAACCATATATAACTTAATGCAGTTAGCAAGACGACATTTGTAATATGGAACGGGACATTATTCCTACGCAAATACAAACTTCTGAGTCGTTTATATATGTTTTCTACGACTGGCCAATGAAAGAAAAATGGGTTTGATGGCACCATGGTTCGTTACTGGGCAACTGTACACATGCACATTGAGTAAGAGCGCATGCTCACATTGCGTCCCCACTACACTGCTGCTCGCAAAGTGAAGAGGTTGTGCTCTCACTTCCTCTCTAGGATCGAGCCTTTTGCATTCATCGTGCTTACCCTTTTAGTGTTTAGTGCTTTTGGCTTTATTCACAGTCACTTGCATTACTATTCATTATCTGTGAGTTACGAGCAAGTGCTTTAGGGCTAGTAAATCTTGGTATTTACATTCTTTCCTAGGACGGGATAGTGACCATTGTGGCATTCTTATGAGCCGGGCGGACATAGACATACATCCTTGAGATGTTCAAGGGAATCACCTTGTAAGTACTGTAAGGAGTCGACTTCCTCTCAATGGGAGAGATATTTTTCTCATTGCAGGAAACTTAACAAGATTTTTACTTTATTGTGTCTCCTCCCAAGAATTTTACTTTACTGCGTCTCCTCCTAACAGGAATTAGAGAGGAATATCCTTGTAAGTGGCGAAAACCTCCCTGTAGTTTTTCATGTCATGATTTCCCTGAATCTTTAATTACAATACGTGACACACACTATCCAAAATAGTGTCGACTATGCACAGCGAGACCTATAGCTGGTACTTGTTAAAGATGTTTGGCTTGAGCTAGGTCCCAGCACATGAACCATGATTATGGAGAATAAACATGCTTGTTCAGGGAGTCATTCCTATTGGAGGGACTCAAGTTGAGACAGCTTTCCCCCTTAATCATGAAGCAACTGTGTTGGGTGAGGAAAGTTTGCAATCCCCAACATTCTCAGAAACTAGGTTTGCCTAATAACTAGGGGGGTCCTGAGCTTTGTTCTCTTCTACAGAGTCTTAAGAACTCTTTAGAGGCTTATGATATGAGTGGTTGGACCACATCAGCTGTTTCCGCACCCCCAAGCTTTCCAAAACTATGTATTTCTTTTTTAATTTACCCTCTCCTTCACTTTCCTGTTAAATTATGGAAGTTGAGAAGGACAATAACGGGTACTACCAATTTCTAGAGAGAGAGAGGCTTCAGCCTTTCAGACCCACTGGTTTTGCTATGACACACCCCTGGCTCCTCCCCCCGACAGCTATAAGCGGGCACAAACCACGCCCATCGGGGCGGAGCTACCAGAGACATGTGAGTTGACAGGAACCAACCCGCCATATTTGAAGTTGACAGGACACAGGTAACACCTGTTACACCTCACCATTACTACAACCCTCCCCTAATTATTGTTACGAGGGACAACGCCTTAATCAACTAATTAAAATGTCCAAAAAAGTCGTAGTATCAGCAGATGTGCATAATCTTAGCGAAACTAGCGATGATGACCATATTCTACCGGCACAACCCAAAAGGAAGAGATGTCCCAAAACGGAAGTAACAAGCCAAGAACCTTCCAACAGTGAAATTCTTCAATTGTTATTATTACAGAATCAAACATTAATGAAACTAGTGGAGAAAGGGTAAGGTTTAATATTCTGATTTTTTATAAAAAAACGTCTTGGATAGCAGCGGATATAGACTGATGACGTCACGAGCATGGCAGTAAAAGGTAAACAATGAGCCGGTACGGACCGTGCGGTAGTGATAATCGTAAAAGTTTGAAAATACATAAATTTCGAGACCGAAGTACATTATCATATAATCCTAAACTATGTGTAAAGTGAGCCTAAACATTATTAGGGCTAAATACTTATGTGCCAAAGGTAATTTATGCAGTAAGGTGAGGTGTTAATTAGGTTTGCCTTTCGTTCCAAAGAGTTGAGTAGCCTAACTTTTTCTTATTTTAAGTTTAATATACTACGTCAATCTAGGCTACCTATCCCACCGAGATCCTATCGTCGACATTTAACTGGAGGGGTTCCTGTCAAAGGCGGTATAATTGCGCCTACCTCAGCTAATGGGTAGAATTTTATATCACACTCGTTTCCTTTCGATATAATGGTTTACCCCTTACCATGAGGAACTGCGTCTTAAGAATTTCTGACAGGTCGGCTATATTAATAATATAAGATTATTACTGTAGAGGCTATATAGTTTAAGCATGTAATATTAGTGAGAGGATGCCGATTGACCTGAATTAACCGATGAAGGCCATTTGAGCCTAGAACCCGATTGCCTGGCTTCAGCCTTCTAGGTCTGCTGCTGTCCATCCTGATTCGTAAATTCATGAGCCATGTTATAGACATCAGTCAAACTTTTATTATCAAATTTGAGTCTAGATTTTCATTCCTATTGCAGAGGTGGTTCGACTGCAAAAAGGAATGACAATACTCCTCCTCCCAAGCGCCCTCGCCGTAAAGTAGATTTACCTGAGAATGCAAATGAAGAATTATTTACTACTTATAATGAAGATAGTAGTGACTATGAAGAATTTAACCCACTTACTTTCAACAAACCTATTCCTACTTATATATCTAACAATTTCAATGCTGTGCCCTCCATTCATAGAGATGGGAAAATACAATTAAATGACTCCCTAATTGCATTAACATTAAGTGAAGGAGACAAGTACTCTCATGATCAATTCTTTGTTTGTAATCATAATAAAGAACTTGCAGACCTTTTCAAATTAATAAATTTGCCAAAGTTGAACTTTTGGCCAAGTGGCAGGTTGTTCAATGAAGATTTCAAGAAGAAATTTCACTTTGATATTGAAAACATTAAAATGGCTATATCTTCTTTTCAAGGGCATGCAGCTCTGGCGCAATTAGCTTACCCCTCTAAGATTAACGATATTGATTTCATTACTAAAGTGATAATTGGGCCTTTCAGGAAACACATTGATCTAATTAAAAGTTTAATCCGCTCATTCAGAAGTAGAACTTTACCCAGGAACCTCAATTTAGATACCAGAGATGCTATTATTAAAGCTGAAACTAATGATATATGGGTCTTATCAGATGATCATAGGAAAGCTATTGCTTCATGCTTTCGAGGCGGTCCCCTTCCTAGAGGAGGGGACATTTTCCCTAGAGGTGGAAGGTTCAACTTTGGCAAGCATCAGGGCTACCCCAGAGGGAAATTCAACTCTTACAGAGGTTTCAGGGGAAGCTTTGGGTTCAGGAATAGGTTCAATCCCTACAGGCGAGGTATCAAGAGAGCTGGCCGAAGAGGGGGAAGGAGTACAGGGGGACAGACAGCAAGTAATTCAGACGTCAAAGATAAGAAACAAAACTAATAATTCTTTAATTCTTAATACCATCGAGCCCTGCTCGGACCAAGATGAAAATAACCTGGAGCTACACAGTAAAGATAAAAATTTGGCAAATGTACCCACTAACAATTCAATGATATTGGAAGAGTTAAATTTCCCTTCAGAAGCCTCCAGCTCCAAGGAAACCTCTCACGCCCCTCCAGTAAGTGGGATAGGTAGGTCATTGACAAATAAATTAAAAAATTGGCAAAAACTCCCAAATTCTTCTTTTGCATGCAACTTGATCAGTAAGGGTGTGAGACTCCCATTTATCAATAAAAATAAGGCTCAAAAGACTTTGAAAAGATTAGGGGTTGATAGACATTATCCTTCTAGCAAGAGAACGATACTAGAGAGAGAATGTAACAGATTACTAGACCTAGGGGTAATAGAACAAATTAACAGGAATTCTTTCTACTACTCTAACCACATATTTTACAAGCTTAAACCCGATGGGAGCATTCGCCTAATCTTCGATATGAAATGCCTTAATACTATGATCAAAAAACCTTCTTTCTCCATGCTGAAACATAAAACTTTATTCCCTTATTTGCATTTAAACAACTGGGCATGTAGATTTGATTTAAAGGACGCTTATTGGCACGTCCCCCTTCATTCAAGTGCTCAAAGATTCTTAACGTTCAAATTAGGAAAGCGCAAATTCAAATGGACGGTTGTTCCCTTCGGGTTAAAGACAGCTCCCTACATCTTTTCCAAACTAATGTACACAGTAGTTAAATACATTAGGAAGGAATATAATATTCTCATCTTTAACTATTTAGATGATATACTCATATTAGCAGATTACTTTCACAAATGCGAGGCTCACACCCAAATAGTCATTGAAGTGCTCACAGAGCTGGGCTGGCAAATATCTATTAAAAAGTCTGTCATTCATCCAGTGCAAAAGATAGAGTTCTTGGGAGTTCATTATAACTTGGAAAACAAAACAATGAGACCAATGCAGAAAAATATTGATAAATGTATCAGACTTGCCAATACAGTATCAAACTTGAACAGATCTGACCTCAAATTATATCAAAGATTGATAGGATCACTTAACTTCTGTTCCTACTACACCTTTTACGGTAGATACCATCTTAAATTCCTTCACAGATTTCATAGATATTTTGCTAAAGGATATAGAATCATTCCTCCTTCTTTCAAATCCTTTCTAGGAGAATGGAAACAGACTAACATGTATAGTGATATAAACATTCCTAAGAATCAAGTAGATCTAGAACTATTCACAGATGCATCCAACTTTGGCTGGGGTGGAGCATTAGTAGGAGAACATGGCATACTCTCAACTAATAATACATGGCTACAAAATGAGAATACTCTGCACGTTAACATTAGAGAACTACTTGCATGCATCTACTGTATAAAACACTTCAGAGACAAACTAAGAAACAAAGTAGTACTAATTCACATATTTTCAATATTAATCTTACCCGATAATCATGTAGCTGTCAACTCTGTTGCCGACAGAAATCTACGGTCGGGATACGCCAGCGATCGCTATACAGGTGGGGGTGAACACAACAGCGCCATCTGTGGTCAGGTACTCCAGTACTTCTTGTCAACACCACCTCAATTTTTCCTCTGTCGTGCCTCCGGCTAGACCTACATGGATACGCTGTTGATTCTGGAGTTATTGCTCACGATTTGGTGATGTATTTGCTCTAGAGTTTAGCCTTCGCTATTCAGGAAGCTTTATCATTAGCTTAGCAAGTTTTTGGAATTAATTTGATTTAATTTTTTATTTAATTTTGGTGACGAAGAGAGTATGAACTCTCTTTCACTTTTAATGGCCGACCCTTCCCTTAGACGGAAGTGTTGGTGTCGAAGAGAGTATAGACTCTCTTTCTTAATTTTGCTTAACAAAAGTTATAGATTTATTTTATATCTCTCCGCCTTTTATAGGCCTCTTCGATTAACTTCCTTTTATTATAAACTTATTAAAATTAATTTTTATATTTGTTTATATTCGACCTTTCCTAATAGTAGGCGGTCTTTTCTTGGAACCGAAGTTAATTAACATTGAGCCCGTCATTTCGTTTTTACCTGTTAACATATTATGCTATTTTAATGTTTTTGAAAGAATTTCTTTGATAGTCTCGTACTGTTTTCAAAGTTGAACTAACGTTTTGTTTTGTCTCTGCAGTTGTTGACGTTCAGAACGTTCAACTTGCGTTCTATCGTTACGATAGAGAGAGAGTATTCACGGTGTCACGTTGCAGTAAGAGTAAACCGATTCTAGCGTTTTGTTCATTCTTTCTTAGCTTAAATGGTTTTAATTCTAATAAAGGAACTTTTTCAATATTAAACTTACTCGATAATCATGTAGCTGTCAACTCCGTTGCCCGACAGAATTCTACGGAAGGGATACGCCAGCGATCGCTATACAAGAGGGGGGTGTACTCACAAGCGCCACCTGTGGCCAGGTACTGCAGTACTTCTTGTTGACACCACCTCAATTTTTCCTCTGTCGTGCTTCCGGCAAGACGTTCATGGATACGCTTATAATTTTGGAGTCTTGTTCACGGTTTTTGGTGAAGTATTGCTCTAAGATTTCAGCTTTCGCTATTCAGGAAGTTTTATTATTAGCTTAGCTAGCTTTTGGAATTAATTTGATTAATTATGGTGACGAAGAGAGTATGAACTCTCTTTCACCTTTAAATGGCCGACCCTTCCCTTAGACGGAAGTGTTGGTGTCTAAGAGAGTATAGACTCTCTTTCTTAATTTTGCTTAACAAAAGTTATAGATTTATTTTTTTATCTCTCCGCCTTTTATAGGCCTCTTCGATTAACTTCCTTTTATTATAAACTTATTAAAATTAATTTTTATATTTGTTTATATTCGACCTTTCCTAATAGTAGGCGGTCTTTTCTTGGTACCGAAGTTAATTAACATTGAGCCCGTCATTTCGGTTTTACCTGTTAACATATTATGCTATTTTAATGTTTTTGAAAGAATTTCTTTGATAGTCTCGTACTGTTTTCAAAGTTGAACTAAAGTTTTGTTTTGTCTCTGCAGTTGTTGACGTTCAGAACGTTCAACTTGCGCTCTATCGTTACGATAGAGAGAGAATATTCACGGTGTCACGTTGCAGTAAGAGTAACCGTTTCTAGCGTTTTGTTCATTCTTTCTTAGCTTAATGGTTTTAATTCTAATAAAGGAACTTTTTATTTGGGAAATATTTCAGTTTTTTTCCTTTAACAATAATATGTTTTAACGATATATATGATTGGGCTCTTCTCTCAGGTTCTAAGTCAAGAGAGAGAGAGAGAGAGTGATAGAGACGGAGGGAGAGAGAGCTGGATAAACGTTTCGTTCAAGCGAGTAACGTTGTTATCGTTTTTGCTCTTCTCCCTAGTCTCTTTAGGGGAAGAAGGTAAACGTTTCATGAGTTTTATTCTTGTTCTCAAGCTTTATGCGGTGAGAGATTTTAAACGTAGTTTATTTGATCTAGTGTTTAGTCTCTTTCCAGCCACTGAATTATTTATCTTTCATTAGATTTTTCTGTTACATTGTAATTCTGTTTTCGCAATTACTAACTTTTAAGGAAGGATAGAATTGCGTGTTTCAGGTACAAACCACTTAAAGTTTCGAGTTCAGTGAAATAAGTGCAAACAGAAAATCAAAAGTGATAAGTGATTAGCGCAAAGTGTGTCAGTGTTGTGCGTGAGGGTACTTCTGTGCGTGCCAGTCGTCCTCCCAGTCCGGGACCTCTTGCAAGCTCCCAAGCCCAGGGGAGAAGCAATGTCGAAGGGCAAAAGGGTTCGGCAGGCCTTGATCGGCGCACAGAAGTATCCTCGGTGGTTGCGGGCGTGTCTTACAGAGACCGTCACTCCCACCCGCAGACGATTGAGCCCTTATTTTGCTCGTCTGCAGAAGAAATTTCGGGGAGAAAACGCTGGACTCAGGTCTCAAGACCTCTTAAACGTAAAGTCCAGACCTCTAGAGTTCAACAACCCGGATGCAGTCATTGGGTTAGCTCTGACTCTCCGCAGTCATCAGGTGACTGCACACCTCCTAAGAGAGGTAAGGCGATGCCTCAACAGACCTCATCTTCTGTTAAGGCTTTGCCTCAACAGACCTTTTCGTCTGTTGATCCCAAGATGACTTTGCTGCAGTCCATGCAGTCGCAGCTTGCGGTCTTAATGCGTGAGTTTCAGGCTGAGAAGGTTACACCTCCTCCTGCGAGCGCTCCGCCTCACCGCAGTCCAGTCTGCCAGGCGTACGAAGTTGAGGTTCCTCAAGCTACCTTACCGCGTTCGGAGTTGCCAGTTACCAGCGTTGTGCAGCAACCTTAACCTTCCTTAAGGCAACCTCAACAATGGGAGCAGGAGTCTTATGCCTTGAGGCAAGATTTTCTTGCAGTTAGACCATCTTTGAGGCTACAACCTTTTGAGGTACGACAACCTCTACCATCCTTGAGGCAGCCACCTCAGCTCTCGCAGCTGCTACCTCAACTTTCCTCAAGGCGAGAGCCTCAACTCTTGAGGCTAGCTCCTCAGGAACCTCAACTCGTGAGACAGGAACTGCGTTCTGCGCAGCCGCTACCTCAACTCTCGCAGCTCACACCTCAAGAACCTCAACTCGTGAGTCAAGAGCCTCTCTCTGCGCAGCCACCTCAACCCTTGAGGCAAGCGCAACTCTTGAGGCAGGAACCTCATGCTATGAGTCAGCCACCTCAACGCATGCATCTGCCACTTTCTCCTCAACTTGAGCCTCTTCCCATTCAACTTTGAAATAACAAATGACAATAATAACACCTCATTACTTTCATAACTTGCATTTGTAATCATATACATGTATGCCTACACAAACATTATGATAATGGAGGTTATTCGTATTACTTATAAAAAAAAAAAAAAAAAAAAAAAAAAAAAATATATATGTATTCCTTGCAATATATTTTTAACAAATCGCAAATATGGCAAAATATCTTCAAAACAAAAATGAATCATGAGTTATGAATGTAATGTAAATATTATGTTGATATTAAAACCCCATGCAAGCATGCATGAAGTAATGCAGTGTTGCCAACAGGGCGAGTTTCCCTGTCCTGAGGTGAAGTAGATTATAGATCGTATATTTAGTGCAGCTTAATTCTACGATTATCATGCCGGCTATCAAATTCATCAACAAAACAGTCTAAATCAATTCCCTCGGCACGTGCACTTTCAATGGACAGTAATGCGATATTACTCAATCTAGCACTGGTCATGGAATTTCTGAGAAATGTTACACGCCATGCAACATGCTCTGCTTCTCTTACAGCATGCTCTACATACAGCATGCTCTGCATACAGCATGCTCTACATACAGCATGCTCTGCATACCTTACCGCATGCTTCTCAGTCACACATCTTTGGTTGTTGCCAACTCACTAGACTGTCAAGCAGTTTCATAACGTTGCCTTCTAGTCTGCTGCTTTTGCACCAGTGAAACCCTCACTGAGAGAACTTAGCTTTTCTCGGATATGGTCTCTGTAGATGAGAAAGTGCTTTTCTCCCTCCTTCTGATATTCCCTTGAGGACTCTGTCATTTGGAGAGGAGCCTTTAGCTGCTTAGCCTCCTATGGACTTTTATTTAAGCATAACATGCTTCCAGGGAAGGTAATGGTTCCACTTCAGTCGCTAACCCCGTCTGTTACCACACCTGCTCCCATAGACCTTGAGCTGTGTTGCAAGACATGCAGTCCAAGCTTAGTCCTTGTTAGAGGATTTTTTGTTTACGGAGTCAGTGTGTCACTGGGAAGACGTTCAACAACCAGCAGAAGTGACTTGTTGTGACGCAGTGCGGCAACCTCAGCAACCCGATAAGGAGTTGTCTATACGACCCAGACAGTCTAGACAGCTTCGGGTTGTCACTGTACTTCCTCGCTTCCCCATGGTTGACAGTTCACAGACTGTGCAGCAGTACCATGATCTTGTGTCCGGCTCCGTCAGACGACTGGCTTTTAAGAGCTCCCACAAGTCGTCGCTGTCTGGAGATTCTCAGATGGACTATGGATCTGACCAAGGAACTGGGCCTCCTGGTCAATTTTGAGGAGTCTCAGCTCGTCCCATCCCAGACCATTGTCTACCTGGGTATGGATCTTCAGAGTCGAGCTTTTCGGGCTTTTCCGTCGGCCCCAAGGATCTTCCAAGCCCTAGAATGCATCCAGAGCATGCTGAGAAGGAACCGATGCTCAGTCAGGTAGTGGATGAGTCTAACAGGGACACTTTCATCGCTGGCCCTGTTCATCGTGTTAGGGAGACTCCACCTCCCCCCCTTCAGTATCATCTAGCTGCTCACTGGATAAAGGACATGACGCTAGAGACGGTCTCAGTTCCTGTTTCCGAAGAGAGGAGGTCTTCTCTCGCGTGGTGTAAGAACAGCTTTCTTCTCAAGGAAGTCTACATTTGGCTGTTCAGAAACCCGACCGCCGTCTCCTCTCGGACGCATCAGACACGGGCTGGGGTGCGACTTTGGACGGACAGGAATAGTCGGGAACATGGAATCAGGAGCAAAGGACACTTCACATCAATTGCAAGGAGTTGTTGGCGGTTCTTCTGGCCTTGATAAACTTCAAGTCCCTCCAGCTTAACAAGGTGGTGGAGGTGGACTCTGACAACACCACAGCCCTGGCTTACATCTTCAAGCAGGGAGGGACTCTTTCGTGGAAGTTGTTCTAGATCGCAAGGGACCTCCTCATCTGGTCAAAAGATCGAAAGCTCACGCTGGTAACGAGGTTCATTCAGGGCGGTATGAATGTCATGGCAGATCGCCTCAGCCGGAAGGGTCAGGTCATCCCCACAGAGTGGACCCTTCACAAGAGTGTTTGCAGCAGACTTTGGGCCCTGTGGGGTCAGCCAACCATAGATCTGTTCGCTACCTCGATAACCTAGAGACTCCTGTTGTATTGTTCTCCGATTCCAGACCCAGCAGCAGTTCACGTGGATGCTTTTCTGCTGGATTGGTCCCATCTCGACCTGTATGCATTCCCGCCGTTCAAGATTGTCAACAGGGTACTTCAGAAGTTCTCCTCTCGCAAAGGGACACGGCTGACGTGGATTGGCTCCGCTCTGGCCCGCGAGAGAATGGTTCATAGAGGTACTGCAATGGCTGGTCGACATTCCCAGGACTCTTCCTCTAGGAGTGAACCTTCTACGTCAACCTCACGTAAAGAAGGTACACCCAAACCTCCACGCTCTTCGTCTGACTGCCTTCAGACTTTCGAAAGACTCTCAAGAGCTAGGGGCTTTTCGAAGGAGGCAGCCACAGCGTTTGCCAGAGCAAGGAGAACATCCACTCTCAGAATCTATCAGTCTCAAGGGGAAGTCTTCCGTAGCTGGTACAAGACCAATGCAGTTTCCTCAACCAGTACCACTGTAACCCAGATTGCTGACTTCCTGTTACATCTAAGGAAAGTAAGATCCCTTTCAGCTCCTACGATCAAGGGTTACAGAAGTATGTTGGCAGCGGTTTTCCGCCACAGAGGCTTGGATCTTTCCACCAACAAAGATCTACAGGACCTCCCTAGGTCTTTTGAGACCTCAAAGGAACGTCGGTTGTCCACTCCAGGCTGGAATCTAGACGTGGTCCTAAGGTTCCTTATGTCATCAAGATTTGAACCTCTCCAATCAGCCTCTTTTTAGGACCTCACATTAAAAACTCTTTTCCTCGTGTGCTTGACAACAGCTAAAAGAGTAAGTGAGATCCACGCCTTCAGCAGGATCATTGTTTTCACATCTGAAACGGCTACATGTTCCTTGCAGCTCGGTTTTTGCTAAACGAGCTTCCTTCACGTCCTTGGCCTAAGTCGTTCGAGATCCCAAGCCTGTCCAACTTGGTGGGGAATGAACTGGAGAGAGTACTTTGCCCAGTTAGAGCTCTTAGGTACTATCTAAAAAGGTCTTAACCTTTACGAGGACAATCAGAAGCCTTATGGTGTGCTATCAAGAAACCTTCTTTCCCAAGTTCTAAGAACTCAGTTTCTTACTATTCAGGCTTCTGATTAGGGAAGCACATTCTCATCTGAAGGAAGAAGACCTTGCTTTGCTGAAGGTAAGGACACATGAAGTGGGAGCTGTGGCTACTTCAGTGGCCTTCAAACAGAACCATTCTCTGCAGAGTGTTATGGATGCAACCTATTGGAGAAGCAAGTCAGTGTTCGCATCATTCTATCTCAAAGATGTCCAGTCTCTTTACGAGTACTGCTACACCCTGGGACCATTCGTAGCAACGAATGCAGTAGTAGGCGAGGGCTCAGCCACTACATTCCCATAATCCCATAACCTTTTAACCTTTCTCTTGAATACTTTTTATGGGTTGTACGGTCGGCTAAGAAGCCTTCCACATCCTTGTTGATTTGGCGGGTGGTCAATTCTTTCTTGAGAAGCGCCGAGGTTAAAGGTTGTGATGAGGTCCTTTAGTATGGGTTGCAGCCCTTGATACTTCAGCACCTTAGAGTTGTTCAGCCTCCTAAGAGGAACGCTGCGCTCAGTAAGGAAGACGAACTTATTTAAGGCAGAGTAATGGCTCAAGTCGACTTCCTTACCAGGTACTTGTAATTTCATTGTTATTTTGAATAACTGATAATATGAAATACGGGATACTTAGCTTCTTGATATACATGTACACTGGTTTTCACCCACCTCCCTGGGTGTGAATCAGCTACATGATTATCGGGTAAGTTTAATATTGAAAAATGTTATTTTCATTAGTAAAATAAATTTTTGAATATACTTACCTGATAATCATGATTTAATTGACCCACCCTTCCTCCCCATAGAACCAGTGGACCGAGGAAAAATTGAGGTGGTGTCAACAAGAAGTACTGCAGTACCTGGCCACAGGTGGCGCTTGTGAGTACACCCCCCTCTTGTATAGCGATCGCTGGCGTATCCCTTCCGTAGAATTCTGTCGGGCAACGGAGTTGACAGCTACATGATTATCGGGTAAGTATATTCAAAAATTTATTTTACTAATGAAAATAACATTTTTATTTGGGAAATCTTTCAGTTTTTTTCCTTTAACAATAATATGTTTTAACGATATATATAATTGGGCTCATCTCTCAGGTTCTAAGTCAAGAGAGAGAGAGAAAGAGACGGAGGGAGAGAGAGGAGGATAAACGTTTCGTTCAAGCGGGTAACGTTGTTATCGTTTTTGCTCTTCTCCCTAGTCTCTTTAGGGGAAGAAGGTAAACGTTTCTAGAGTTTTATTCTTGTTCCCAGGCTTTATGCGGTGAGAGATTTTAAACGTAGTTTTTTTTATCTAGTGTTTAGTCTCTTTTCCAGCCACTGAATTATTTATCTTTCATTATGTTTTTCTGTTACATTGTAATACTGTTTTCGCAATTACTAACTTTTAATGAAGGATAGAATTGCGTGTTTCAGGTACAAACCACTTAAAGTTTCGAGTTCAGTGAAATAAGTGCAAACAGAAAATCAAAAGTGATAAAGTGATAAGCGCAAAGTGTTACAGTGTTGCGTTCGAGGATTCGTCTGTTCGTGCCAGTTGTTCGCCTAGTCTGAGACCTCTTACAAGCTCCCAAGCAGGGGAGAAGTAACGTCGAAGGACTTATGGGTTCATCAGGCCTTGATCGACGAACAGACGTTTCCCTCCGTGGTTTCGGGTGTAACCAACTCACGTAGCCGACGTGATCACCCCACCCACACAAAGACGAGAGAGCTCATTTATTCCTCGTCTGCGGAAGAGGTTTCTCGCAGAAACCATGGACCAAATCTTGCAGCTTTTAAGTGCAAGTCGGTCCCTTCCGCGCAAGTCCAACTCCTAGGTGGAGCCATTAGCACTGGGTCAGTTCGGACTTGCTGCAGTACGACAACTGCACACCTCCCAGAGAGGTTAGGTGGTACCGCAACAGGCAGTAACTCCGTCTGTTGCCGCACCAGCTGTTTTAGACCCTCAGTCTCAACGGACAGTAGCTCCGTTTGTTGTTGTCTTTCTTAGACTCTAGTGGTCTATGCTGCAGACAATGCAGTCTCAGCTTGCGGTGTTGATGCAGGAGTTTCAGGCAGAGAAGGTTAGCACACCTCCTCCTGCGAGCGCTCCTCCACCTCTGCGCAGTCCACCCTGCCAGACGTATGATGTTGAGGCTCCTCCTGCCTCCATGCGTGAGCTGCCGCATTGGGAGTTGCCAGGTACCAGCGCTATGCAGCAACCTCCACTTTCCTTGAGGCAGGAGCCTCTTGCTATGCGGCAACCTCCTCAACCCTTGAGGCAGGAGCCTCATGCTTTGCAGCAACCTCCTCTTCCCTTGAGGCAGGAGCCTCATGCGTTGCGGCAACCTCCTCCATCCTTGAGGCAGCAGCCTCATGCGTTGCAGCAACCTCCACCATCCTTGAGGCAGCAGCCTCATGCGTTGCGGCAACCTCCACCATCCTTGAGGCAAGAGCCTCAACTCTTGAGGCAAGAACCTCAACTCTTGAGGCAAGAGCCTCAACTCTTGAGGCAAGAGCCTCAACTCTTGAGGCAAGAACCTCAACTCTTGAGGCAAGAGCCTCAACTCTTGAGGCAAGAGCCTCTCTCTGCGCAGCTACCTCCTCAACCCTTGAGGCAGACGCAACTCTTGAGGCAGGAACCTCATGCTTTGCGGCAACCTCCTCTAACCATGAGGCAGGAGCCTCATGCTATGCGGCATCCTCCTCAAACCATGAGGCAGGAGCCTCATGCTATGCGGCATCCTCCTCAACCCATGAGGCAGGAGCCTCATGCTATGAGGAGCCTCATGCTATGCGGCATCCTCCTCAACCCATGAGGCAGGGACCTCATGCTATGAGGAGCCTCCATGAGGCAGGAGCCTCATGCTATGCGGCATCCTCCTCAACCCATGAGGCAGGAGTCTCATGCTATGAGGAGGCCTCATGCTATGCGGCATCCTCCTCAAACCATGAGGCAGGAGCCTCATGCTATGCGGCAACCGCCTCAACTCATGAGGCAGGAGCCTCATACTATGCGGCATCCTCCTCAACGCATGCGGCATGAGCCTCATCCCTTGCAGCATGAGCCTCATCCCATGCAGCATGAGCCTCATACCATGCAGCATGAGCCCTCATCCCATGCAGCATGAGCCTCATCCCATGCAGCATAAGCCGCACGCCATGCAACATGCTCTGCTTACCTTACAGCATGCTCTGCATACCTTACCGCATGCTCCTCAGTCACACATCTTTGGTTGTTGCCAACTCACTAGACTATCAAGCAGTTTCATAACGTTGCCCTTCTAGTCTGCTGCTTTTGCACCAGTGAAACCCTCACTGAGAGAACTTAGCTTTTCTCGGATATGGTTCCTGTAGATGAGAAAGTGCTATTCTCCCTCCTTCTGATATTCCCTTGAGGACTCTGTCATTTGGAGAGGAGCCTTTAGCTGCTTAGCCTCCTATGGACTTTTATTTAAGCATACCATGAGCTTTGTTGCAAGACATGCAGTCCAAGCTTAGTCCTTGTTAGAGGATTTTTTTGTTTACGGAGTCAGTGTGTCACTGGGAAGACGTTCAACAACCAGCAGAAGTGACTTGTTGTGACGCAGTGCGGCAACCTCAGCAACCCGATAAGGAGTTGTCTGTACGACCCAGACAGTCTAGACAGCTTCGGGTTGTCGCTGTACTTCCTCGCTTCCCCATGGTTGGACAGTTCACAGACTGTGCAGCAGTACCATGATCTTGTGTCCGGGCTCCGTCAGACGACTAGCTTTTAAGAGCTCCCACAAGTCGTCGCTGTCTGGAGATTCTCAGATGGACTATGGATCTGACCAAGAAACTGGGCCTCCTGGTCAATTTTGAGGAGTCCCAGCTCGTCCCATCCCAGACCATTGTCTACCTGGGTATGGATCTTCAGAGTCGAGCTTTTCGGGCTTTTCCGTCGGCCCCAAGGATCTACTAAGCCCTAGAATGCATCCAGAGCATGCTGAGAAGGAACCGATGCTCAGTCAGGTAGTGGATGAGTCTAACAGGGACACTTTCATCGCTGGCCCTGTTCATCGAGTTAGGGAGACGCAACCTCCTCCCCCTTCAGTATCATCTAGCGGCTCACTGGATAAAGGGACATGACGCTAGAGACGGTCTCAGTTCCTGTTTCCGAAGAGAGGAGGTCTACTCTCACGTGGTGAAAGAACAGCTTTTCTTCTCAAGGAAGTCTACCTTTTGGCTGTTCAGAAACCCGACCGCCGTCTCTTCTCTGACGCATCAGACACGGGCTGGGGTGCGACTTTGGACGGACAGGAATGCTCGGGAACATGGAATCAGGAGCTAAGGACACTTCACATCTATTGCAAGGAGCTGTTGGCGGTTTCATCTGGCCTTGATAAACTTCAAGTCCCTCCAGCTTAACAAGGTGGTGGAGGTGGACTCTGACAACACCACAGCCTTGGCTTACATCTCCAAGCAGGGAGGGACTCATTCGTGGAAGTTGTTCTAGATCGCAAGGGACCTCCTCATCTGGTCAAAAGATCGAAAGCTCACGCTGGTAACGAGGTTCATTCAGGGCGATATGAATGTCATGGCAGATCGCCTTAGCCGGAAGGGTCAGGTCATCCCCACAGAGTGGACCCTTCACAAGAATGTTTGCAGCAGACTTTGGGCCCTGTGGGGTCAGCCAACCATAGATCTGTTCGCTACCTCGATAACCTAGAGGCTCCCGTTGTATTGTTCTCCGATTCCAGACCCAGCAAGCAGTTCACGTGGATGCTTTTTCTGCTGGATTGGTCCCATCTCGACCTGTATGCATTCCCGCCGTTCAAGATTGTCAACAGGGTACTTCAGAAGTTCGCCTCTCGCAAAGGGACACAGCTGACGTTGGTTGGCTCCGCTCTGGCCCGCGAGAGAATGGTTAATAGAGGTTACTGCAATGGCTGGTCGACATTCCCAGGACTCTTCCTCTAGGAGTGGACCTTCTACGTCTACCTCACGTAAAGAAGGTACACCCAAACCTCCACGCTCTTCGTCTGACTGCCTTCAGACTTTCGAAAGACTCTCAAGGGGCTAGGGGGCTTTTCGAAGGAGGCAGCCAGAGCGATTGCCAGAGCAAGGAGGACATCCACTCTCAGAGTCTATCAGTCTAAAGGGGAAGTCTTCCGAAGCTGGTACAAGGCCAATGCAGTTTCCTCAACCAGTACCACTGTAACCCAGATTGCTGACTTCCTGTTACATCTAAGGAACGTAAGATCCCTTTCAGCTCCTACGATTAAGGGTTACAGAAGTATGTTGGCAGCGTTTTTCCGCCACAGAGGCTTGGATCTTTCCACCAACAAAGATCTACAGGACCTCCTTAGGTCTTTTGAGACCTCAAAGGAACGTCGGTTGTCCCACTCCAGGCTGGAATCTAGACGTGGTCCTAAGGTTCCTTATGTCATCAAGATTTGAACCTCTCCAATCAGCCTCTTTTAAGGACCTCACATTAAAAACTCTTTTCCTCGTGTGCTTGACAACAGCTAAAAGAGTAAGTGAGATCCACGCCTTCAGCAGGGAACATAGTTTTCACATCTGAAACGGCTACATGTTCCTTGCAGCTCGTTTTTTTGCTAAACGAGCTTCCTTCACGTCCTTGGCCTAAGTCGTTCGAGATCCCAAGCCTGTCCAACTTGGGTGGGGGACGAACTGGAGAGAGTACTTTGCCCAGTTAGAGCTCTTAGGTACTATCTAAAAAGGTCATAACCTTTACGAGGACAATCAGAAGCCTTATGGTGTGATATCAAGAAGCCTTCTCTTCCAAGGTCTAAGAACTCAGTTTCTTACCTATTCAGGCTCCTGATTAGGGAAGCACATTCTCATCTGAAGGAAGAAGACCTTGCTTTGCTGAAGGTAAGGACACATGAAGTGAGAGCTGTGGCGACTTCAGTGGCCTTCTAACAGAACCGTTCTCTGCAGAGTGTTATGGATGCAACCTATTGGAGAAGCAAGTCAGTGTTCGCATCATTTCTATCTCAAAGATGTCCAGTCTCTTTACGAGAACTGCTACACCCTGGGACCATTCGTAGCAACGAATGCAGTAGTAGGCGGGGGCTCAGCCACTACATTCCCATAATCCCATAACCCTTTTAACCTTTCTCTTGAATACTTTTTATGGGTTGTACGGTCGGGCTAAGGAAGCCTTCCACATCCTTGTTTGATTTGGCGGGTGGTCAATTCTTTCTTGAGAAGCGCCGAGGTTAAAGGTTGTGATGAGGTCCTTTAGTATGGGTTGCAGCCCTTTATACTTCAGCACCTAAGAGTCGTTTCAGCATCCTAAGAGGACCGCTACGCTCAGTAAGGAAGACGTACTTAATAAAGGCAGAGTAATGGTTCAAGTCGTCTTCCTTACCAGGTACTTATTTATTTTATGTTATTTTTGAATAACTAATAAAATAAAATACGGGATACTTAGCTTCTTTTGTTAACATGTATGCTGGTCTCCACCCACCACCCTGGTGTGATCAGCTACATGATTATCGGGTAAGATTAATATTGAAAAATGTTATTTTCATTAGTAAAATAAATTTTTGAATATACTTACCCGATAATCATGATTTAATTGACCCACCCTTCCTCCCCATAGAGAACCAGTGGACCGAGGAAAAAATTGAGGTGGTGTTGACAAGAAGTACTGGAGTACCTGACCACAGATGGCGCTGTTGTGTTCACCCCCACCTGTATAGCGATCGCTGGCGTATCCCGACCGTAGATTTCTGTCGGCAACAGAGTTGACAGCTACATGATTATCGGGTAAGTATATTCAAAAATTTATTTTACTAATGAAAATAACATGATTCACAAGTAACAAACTGCTGGATCAAAAAACATGGTAGCATTAGGAACAAATCGGCCCAGGAGGCCATCAAAGTGTTACTAAACATCAAAGGAAAATACAACATAGACATTCAAACTAAATGGATTAAAGGGAAATACAATGTGATGGCTGATTCCCTATCGAGAGACTTTGGTTCCATACATCCAGAAGCCACTCTTGACGACAATCTATTCAATTTAATTTGCACAGATATGAATTTCTCTCCTGAAATAGACCTTTTCACCAATGGTTTTAATTCTAAATGTAAAAGATTTTTTCTTCCATATCCAACACAAAAGCAATCAGTAATAATGCTCTTCACATTAGCTGGGAAGGTTCTTCTCCTCTTTATGCTTTTCCCCAGGCTTCTTACTGCATAAAGTTGCTTCTAAGATATATAACGAATGTAATAACAATATGCTCTTCTGCACTGTTTCCCAGGAAACGGAACCATGGATTCCCCTTGTCAAGACAGTCTCCAAGGAATACCGGAAGTACAAAGTCAAAGCAGAAGGCTGCCAGATACTTCATATGGACTGTACCTTACCCTTAGCGCAACACCACTTAAATTTGATCGCCTTCAGAATATAAAAGATCAACTACCTTCTATATTTCCTCCAGAGATATGCAACAAAATTACTTCCAATTTACGAGACAGTTCCATGGCCAAGTACCAAAACCTCTTCAGCAGCTTTAAAGAGTTCATACACAATAAATATGGAGGTAACAACAAGTTCCCCCTTTTATCAGTGCTACTCTATTTTAACGAATTAATAGACAAGGGCCTAGCATACAACACACTAAAAGGATACCGAGCTGCTCTTGGACCGGTTTTGAAGGGATACTTTCCCAATTATTGTCTAGCAGAAGACAAGTACATTAAAGCTATGCTTGATGGAGTAAATAGAAGAAGACCCAGCAATTCTCATCAATTTCCAGGCTGGGATCTTGATAAAGTGGTTTCCTTCCTCAACACTACAAGAGATGATTCTATGCTGCTCATGATTCAGAAGACCTTATTCCTCGTAGCTTTGGCTTGCCCATTGAGAGCTAACCAATTTAATCATCTATGTATCTCTAGGAGCACTTTCACGCCAGAAACCATCGTGTTAAGGAACCACCCTTCCTTCATGGCCAAGAATCAGAGAAACAATTACACTCCTATTGAATTCAGCTTTAGGTGTCACCCTACCAAGCCAAAAATTTGTCCGGTTAGACAATTAAACTTTTATCTGGAGTACACAAATAAAATCTGTGCAGAAAGAAACATAGATAGGAAAGACCATATTTGGCTAGATGAAAACTTCAAGATCATGTCCCTTCCAAAGATGAGGCAGCTATTCAGGGACTGTATTTTCAGAGCTGATCCCAATGCCAGAAAACACTCCACCAATTTCCACTCTATCAGAGGTCAAGCAGCTTCAAGGATGATGTATAATGGAGTTACGCTGCAAGAGATAATGACTAGAATGAATTGGAAAAGCAACTCTGTATTTGGGTCATTTTATGCTCTCCTCGGTCTACAGGGAGCGTTCGATGCAGTCGTTGCAGGACTTCATCTTCATGCCCCCTGAAGTATCGGGTGAGCAAAACCAGTGGGTCTGAAAGGCTGAAGCCTCTCTCTCTCTAGAACTGACAGTTTACTTGTGAACCTAAGTTCTGGAGAGAAGAGGCGAGGCCTTTCTGACCCAGGGTCTGGTTCACCCTCCGACCCTTCCCCCGTAACCGAGGAGACCATTCTGGAGGAAATAAAGGATTTTTAAAGTAATTACATACAAAGTCAACAGCTTTCATGTTTCTGAAGGCCAACCATAACATTTTTTAAATATTTAACTTAGCCGGTGAATATATAGCTGCAACTCTGTTGCTCGACAGACAAACTCTACGGAAAAAAACTCGCCAGCGATCGCTACACAGGTTGCGGGTGTGCCCAACAGCGCCATCTGTCGACCAGATACCCAGCTCTTATGTAAACAAAGACTCAATTTTCTCTCTGTCGACGTGTCGACAAGACGTACTTTACTCGCTGTTGCTAAACTGGAGTTTTTCACATCATATTGGTGAAGTACTATATTCTGGTTTTGAGCTTTCGCAATGCAGGTGTTTATCTTCATCTTAAATCTTGAACTCGTTTTGGATAGATTTAATTATGGTGACAAAGAGAGTATGGACTTTCTTTCACTTTTAAATGGCCGACCCTTCCCTTAGACGGAAGTGTGTTTAGGCTTTTAGTAATTTTCTTATCACGTTATAAATTATTTATAGATTTTCCTCTATATATTTTTATATCTCTCCGCCTTTATTAGGCCTCTTCGATTAACTTTCCATTTATTATAAACAAATAAAAATAAATTTTAATGTTTTGTTTATATGCGACCTTTCCTGAGAGTAGGCGGTCCTAACTTGGAAACCGAAGTTAATCAACGTTGAGCCCTTTATATCGTAAATAGCTTTTAAAGAGCTAAGGATTTAAAACTTTTTAAATGTAATATTTTATGAAAGAATTTCTTTGATAGTCTTCGTACTGTTTTCAAAGATGAACTAACGTTTAGTTTTTTTATGCTACGCAGTTGTTGACGTTCAACATGCGCTCTATCGTTACAATAGAGAGAGAGTGTATCACGGTTTCACTTTGCAGTAAGAGTAAATCGATTCTGACGTTTTGTTCATTCTTTCTTAGCTTAAATGTTTTAAATTCTATTTTAAAGGAACTTTTTATTTGAAAAACCTTTCAGTTTTTTCCTTTAGTCAAATAACATGTTTTTTTCAATATTTAACTTAGCCGGTGATTATAATAGCTGCAACTCTGTTGCTCGACAGAAAACTCTAAGGTAAAACTCGCCAGCGATCGCTACACAGGTTGCGGGTGTGCCCAACAGCGCCATCTGTCGTCCAGATACCCAGTACTCAATGTAAACAAAGACTCAATTTTCTCTCTGTCGTGCTATCGACAAGACGTACTTACTCGCTGTTGCTAAACTGGAGTTTTTTCACAACTAATTGGTGAAGTACTTTATTCTAGTTTTGAGCTTTCGCTATGCAGGTGTTTTATCTTCATCTTAAATCTTGAACTCGTTTTGGATAGATTTAATTATGGTGACAAAGAGAGTATGGACTTTCTTTCACTTTTAAATGGCCGACCCTTCCCTTAGACGGAAGTGTGTTTAGGCTTTTAGTAATTATATCACGTTATAGATTTTCCTCTATATATTTTATATCTCTCCGCCTTTATTAGGCCTCTTCGATTAACTTTCCATTTATTATAAACATATAAAAATAATTCTAATGTTTTGTTTATATAGATCTTTCCTGAGAGTAGGCGGTCCTAACTTGGAAACCGAAGTTAATCAACGTTGAGCCCTTTATATCGTAATTAGCTTTTAAAGAGCTAAGGATTTAAAACTTTTTAAATGTAATATTTTATGAAAGGATTTCTTTGATAGTCTTCGTACTGTTTTCAAAGATGAACTAACGTTTAGTTTATTTATGCTACGCAGTTGTTGACGTTCAGGACGTTCAACATGCGCTCTATCGTTACGATAGAGAGAGAGTGTTTCACGGTTTCACTTTGCAGTAAGAGTAAATCGATTCTAACGTTTTGTTCATTCTTTCTTAGCTTAAATGTTTTAAATTCTATTTTAAAGGAACTTTTTAATTGAAAAACCTTTCAGTTTTTTCCTTTAGTCAAATAACATGTTTTTTTGACGAAATATAATTGGGCTCTTCTCTTAGGTGCGAAATCAAGAGAGAAAGAGAGAGAGAGATAGAGACGGAGGGAGAGAGAGGAGAGAAAACGTTCCGTTCAAGCGGGTAACGTTGTTCTCGAGTTACTCTCGTCCCTAGTCGCTGTACGGGGAGGAAGGATAAAACGTTTTAGTTATTTATTCTCGTCCCCAGGCTATGTGCGGTGAGAGATTGAAAACGTAGTTATATGAACTAGTGTTTAGTCTCTTTCCCAGCCACTGATTTTTTTATCTTAAATATGTTTTCTGTTTTTTGCTGGTATTAATGAGCTTGCATTATACGACTGATTTCGCAATTACTACCTTTTAATGAAGGGTAGAATTGCGTGTTTCAGGTAGAAATCAGTAAAAGTTTCGATTTCAGTGAAATAAGTGCAAAACAGAAAATCAAAGTGATAAAGTGATATGCGCAAAGTGTTACAGTGTTGCGTCCGAGGGTTCGTCTGTTCGTGCCTGTCGTTCACCTAGTCCGGGACCTCTTACATGCTCCCAAGCCCAAGGGAGAAGTAATGTCAAACGACTTATGGGTTCGAGAGGCCTTGACCAACGAACAGACGTTTTCCCTCTATGGTATCGGGTGTATCTTACCAAGATCTCCCCTACCATAAGACGAGAGAGACGTTGTTTCTCCTCGTCATCCGAAGGCTTTTCGCATAAGAAACCTGTCACAAGGTTTCGAAGCCCTTAAGCGAAAGTCAGTCCTTTCAGGACAGGTCCAGCGTCCTGGTTACAACCATTAGGACAGCTCTGACCCTATGCAGTCATCGGATAACTGCTCGCCGCCTAACTAAAGCGTAACACAGACTCCGAGAGTCTTTTTTTGTAGGCAAAGTGTTGCGGTCACAGACGTTACCCTCGTCTCTTACCACAACCATTTCTGTTGATCCTTAATGGGTTGTATGGCAAGACATGCAGTATATGCTAGCCTCCCTTATGGAAGACTATTCTGCCGATTAGTCCGTTGAGTCTAGCCGTTTATCTCATCGATATCCTGGCTTTCAGCCAACCTAACGTTCCTTTGTGCTTACTGTTGACGTTGGCGTAGCTTAGTCACGTCAGTCAGGTTGTTTAGAACCACACTCGATGCGGTCTCGTGTGGTTTTTCAGCCGCATTTGGACGTTAGGCCACTTGCTGATGCTCCTGTTGACGTTCAAGACGTTCACTAACAATCGGAGTTGTCTTGTTTTGACGCTGTGCGTCAACCTCCGCATTCTAGAGTTGTTTTGACTGCTCAGTCTAGGCAGTCAAAGCAGTCTCGAGTGGACGCTGTGCGTCCTCACGCACCTGTTGTGGTTGACAGTTCAGTTGTTGACAGTTCACAGACTGTCAAGCAGTTACATGACGTTGCGTTCTGGTCCGCTACTAATGCACCAGTGAGTGTGGACTCTGCTTGTAAAGCATTGCCACCACGGTAGGTCTCTCCCTTGCTTGAGACTCAGCTTTTATCGGACAAGGTTCCTGTAGATGAGGAAGTTGCTGTTCTCCCTACTACTGATATTCCCTTGAGGACTCTGTCAGATGGAGTGGAGCCTAAAGCTGCTTAGCCTCCTATGGACTTTAATTAAATCATGATGATTTTTTTAAGGATCTTTGTCCGGATCTTTTTGTAACTGCTGCTCCTCGTGCGCCTAAACGTCAGAGCTTACACTAGGCCTAGCTACTTCGAAGCCGTTGTTTTTTAAGCTAGTGCTCTCTCGCTCTCCTAGAGAGCTTTACGTTGGCTAGGCGACTGGTTTTTCACCAGGAGGAGTTTGGGGGATACAGCCTTTGCTTTCCCTTCTTTTAAACTGGTTTATAGAGCGAGAGTCTGATATGACACGAGAGAAGTTCTCGGCTTGGGAGTTCATGCCTCTGCCCAGATAGACTTCTCAATTCTGGTAGACTCTCCCTGGCGCCTGGCCAGGAGACACTCCAAGTTGTTTACAGGTCAACTTCACAGCTGTTTTCGAGCCTTTGAAGTTTTGCTGTACAATTATGTCACGCATAACAAGGCTTTCAGGGATGGTAAACGGTACCCCCCCGCCTCAGTCGCTAACCCCGTCTGTTGCCACACCTGCTCCCGTAGACCCTAAATGGGCTTTGCTGCAAGACATGCAGTCCAAGCTTGCGTCCTTGATAGAGGACTTTAATGCGGAGAAGGTTGCTACCGAACCTTCTGGCCAACAACCTTCCAACCGGTCGGTTGTGCGCCCTGTTGACGCTGAGGTAACCTACTCGCGTCTGCCAGTTGAGGTGGTTCCTCCACCGATGCGACCCAGTGTGGGTTGCCAGCCGCACGTTGACGTTAAGCGACGCTCGGAGGTGGTTGTTGACGTTCAGGACGTTCAACAACCAGCAGAGGTGACTTGTTTTGACGCAGTGCGTCAACCTCAGCAACCCGGTAGGGTGTTGACTGCACAACCCAGACGGTCTAGACAGTCTCGGGTTGACGCTGTGCTTCCTCGCGCACCCATGGTTGTTGACAGTTCACAGACTGTGCAGCAGTTCCATGATATTGCGTCCGGCTCCGTCACGCATCCACCAGTGCGACCGGACTCAGCGAGCCAGAGGTTGCCCACTCCGTTGCCGTTTCCTCATCAGTTTTCGGATGAGGAACCCTCTGATGAGGACGTTGCTGAACAACAAGACGATCAGCCCCCAGAATAGATCAAGCCCTGCTATCCATCCAGAAGATGCTGAAGAAGGAACGCTGTTCAGTCAGGCTGTGGATGAGTCTGGTAGGGACGCTGTCATCCGTGGAACAATTTGTGTCACTAGGAAGACTACACCTCCGTCCTCTTCAATACCATCTAGCTTTTCACTGGAAAAAGGGCAAGATGCTAGAAGCGGTCTCGATCCCAGTTTCCGAAAAGATAAAGTCTTGTCTGACTTGGTGGAAGGACAATATCAACCTAAGAGAGGGTCTTCCCCTGGCTGTTCAGACTCCCAACCACGTTCTCTTCTCGGACGCATCGGACGTGGGCTGGGGCGCGACACTAGACGGTCGGGAATGCTCAGGACTGTGGAACTCGAGTCAGAGGAGCATGCATATCAACTGCAAGGAGCTGTTGGCAGTACATCTGGCCTTGAAAAGCTTCAAGTCTCTCCTTCGAGGCAAAGTGGTGGAAGTTAACTCGGACATCACCACGGCCTTGGCGTACATCTCCAAACAAGGAGGTACTCACTCACTGACGTTGTACGAGATCACAAGGGACCTGCTCATCTGGTCAAAGGTCAAGACATCTCCCTTGTAACGAGGTTCATCCAAGGCGACTTGAACGTCATAGCAGATTGTCTCAGTCGGAAAGGGCAAGTAATTCCAACCGAATGGACCCTCCACAAGGATGTGTGCAAGAGACTTTGGGCCACTTGGGGTAAAACCATCCATAGATCTCTTTGCAACCTCGCTGACCAAGAGGCTTCCAATCTATTGCTCTCCAGTCCCGGACCCAGCAACAATACATATACAGTGAACCCTCGCTACTTCGCGGTTCGACAATCGCGGATTCACCACTTCGCGGGGTTTTCCCATAACCCATATATATATACATATCGCGGATTTTCCGGAAAATTCGAAAATACCGCGAAATCTGAAGATAACCAAATACGATATTTTGTTACCTGTAATTCCATTAATACTGTAATTAGTAATATCTGCTCTTACTGATTGTTCATTGCATTACATATGATATATAATTCAGCACAGAAAGAAATAAAACACGAAAAGAGAATGTGATCATACGATAATTCAGTACGTAGTAAAATTAAATCGAACATGAAACGCAAATCAGATGCAGTCATACCATATTAGAATGGTGTGTACTGTAATGGATGTGCTTCTTTTCCATGAATCTTTTGTATGTATACGTACGTAGTACAGTACTGCATCCAATAATATTCTTTGTTGCAAAAATCACATTTCGAATACTGTAAGCGTACGAGAGAGAGAGAGAGAGAGAGAGAGAGAGAGAGAGAGAGAGGCGTAAAATAGCGTACGTAAATTTTTATTATTATTGTTATTATTATTATTATTGTTGTTGTTGTTAATAAAATTATTATTGTTATTATTATTAATCATTATTATTATTATTATTACTGTACAGTATTATTATCATTATTTATTATTATTACGGTATTGTACTTAATCTACGTACGTTCAGTATGCGCGGGGGCATCTTCTATGAGTAACCAACGCGCCATAGTACTAAGACGGGTTGTGATTGGTTCAAGCGCTGATAGATGACGAATCAAAACTCAAGTTTTGTTATCTAGCCTGTGATTGGTGTTTTGCCCGCATCTTCTACCCGCAGCATCAAAGTTCTCGCGGGGCTGCATCGTTCACTTTCTCTTTCCGCGTATTGCTGAGTAGACGTTCTTAACTTTGTGAAGTTTAATCTGTGCTGTGTGCGACTGTTTTAAGTTGAACTTTTTGTTGAACTTTCTGTTACAATGCCTCCCAAGCGTTCTGCTTCTAGTAAGGCTGGTAGTGAGCCTAAACGCCACCGAAGGATGATGACGATAGCTGAGAAGGTTACGCTTCTCGACATGTTAAAAGATGGTAGAAGTTACGCAGCCGCCGGCCGCCATTTTGGCATCAACGAATCCACCGTTCGCTACATCAAGAAGGACGAGGCGAACATTAGAAAGACTGCTGCAATCACCTTTAGCAGATCAGCGAAGCGAGTCGTTACAACGCGTAATAAAACAATCGTACGCATGGAAGGTGCTTTAGCTGTGTGGATTGCCGACTGCCGGAAGAAGAACATAGCGTTGGATACGAACACCATCCAAACAAAGGCTTTGAGCTTATATGAGAATTTTGCTGCAAAGGAACCTAAAGAGGACGACGGCAACCATGCCGAAGATGATGATGATGCAGATGATCCTCAACCAGGGACATCCACTGATTCCCAGCCTCAGAAACGTTTTTTCCGCAAGCAAAGGATGGTTCGCGAAGTTTCAGAAACGCTTCGCCCTGAAAAGCGTTTCCCTGCATGGGGAGTCTGCTTCCGCTGACACTGCCGCTGCTGAAACTTACGTGAACCAGACTTTCAAGAACATTATCGCTGAAGGTGGATACAAGCCGGAACAAGTCTTTAATATGGATGAAACCGGCTTGTTTTGGAAGAGAATGCCGTCGCGAACTTTCCTGTTCAAAGAGGAAGCCAAAGCCTCTGGCTTTAAGGCATTCAAGGATCGCGTTACCCTCGTGATGTGTGGCAATGCTGCTGGATTTTTGTTAAAGCCGGGGCTTATTTATAAGTCGAAAAATCCTCGCGCTTTGAAAAATAAAAATAAGAATCTCCTTCCCGTGTACTGGATGCATAATCAAAAAGCATGGATTACGAAGATGCTGACCTCCAACTGGTTCCACCAGTGTTTCATCCCGCAAGTCCATGAATATCTCTTAGAGAAGGGCTTGCCATTCAAGATCCTTCTCCTTATGGATAACGCTGGTGGACACGCAACTGACCTGTCGCGTGAGGGCGTTCAGGTTGAGTTCCTGCCACCCAACACCACGTCATTAATTCAACCAATGGACCAGGGGGTTATCAGGGCGTTCAAGGCCCTCTACACGAAGAATACCTTGGCGGACCTCGTTGCGTGTGTGGATGCTGCCCAAGATGACGAGGATGAAGACTTCAACTTGAAGGCGTACTGGCGGCAGTACACCATAGCCACGTGCCTGCAGAATATTCAAAAGGCACTTCAAGAGATGAAACCTGCAACCGTAAATGCGAGCTGGAAGAAGCTGTGGCCCGATATTGTTTACGACGACAAGGGATTTACTCCGTCGGAAATCCAACACTCTGCAATACGGAAATCTGTGCAGTTGGCTGCCATAATTGGGGGTGACGGGTTTGGCGACATGACGACTGAAGACGTCGACGAGTTGTTGGACTGCCATTCCCAGCCCCTAACTGACGCAGACCTTGAAGACCTGACGAAATCGGCAAGTGAGGAAGAGAGTGAGGGTACCCAGGAAGAGACCCAAGAAAATGTCGAAGAAACGGGCTTAACATTAGAACGGCTTGCCAAGTTCTGCAACCATATGAAGGAGGCGAAAGAAATGTTACAAGAGTGGGACGAGGATATGGTTCGCTCGATGCAATTCTGCAACAAGGTTGATGACATCACGACTCCCTACAGGATGCTCTTGGATCGAAAAAAGAAGCAGCGGCAACAACTTCCGATCACAATGTTTTTTCAGCCTCGCAAAAAAGAGCCAGTTCCTCCTGCTAGTACGCCTTCGGAAGAAATTGAAGAAGTTGAAGAGGTGTCCCAGGAAAAGACACCTCCGTCTGAAGAGACGTAAAATACTATCATTGACTGCACAGTAGAACACATCATCAGCTTCATCATCATCATTTCTACTGTGCAGAAAATTCATCGCCATCGTCATTCAAGTTTTTCTTGAACTTCTTTCGTGGTGAGTACAGTAACAATCTTTATTTTTTACTTTAACCTGTTTTATAGTTTAGTAATGTACGCACTGTATGCATTAAGTTAAAGGGAAGGTTTTAAAAGTCTACATGTTGTAACCTATCATATTTTTTTTGTTTAAAATTTACATTTACGTACGTAAAACAATCTCTCTCTCTCTCTCTCTCTCTCTCTCTCTCTCTCTCTCTCTCTCTCTCTCTCTCTCTCTCTCAAATTGTTTTCCTGCTTTGCTACGTACAAGTACTGTATAATTTATATTTGTAAGGTAACATATTTTGTAAATGCTTTTACTGTAAATACTGTATGTACTGTATCATTATTTATCACTATCATCATGCGCGTTAAATGCCTTGTTTGTTCTGAGCGTGGTTGTTTACTGAGCGTACACGCCGTCGTTTCAGGCGGCGTCATAAAGAAAAAGATTTCATTTGGAAGTCCTAAGAAAAATACGTAAACTAAAACATTGGTAATAAAAAAATCAACATACAGTACTGTATAATCAATATAATCGATGCAAAAACTAACCTATACGTACATATATGTGTACACTAAATGAGTTTGTTTCTTCATTATGATCAGAGATGAACGTAAACAAAACATTGGTTGCCATTTTTTATCGTGCTTTTTAGGTGTTTAGGAAACACATGATATAAAATCGCCTTTAATATTTGTGCCTGTTTTAGTTTAGGGTGCTGTAGTACATGCATTAAGTGTTCTGTACATTAAAGGGTGGTTTGTTAACAGTACTACGTACAAGGGAAGGTTTTAAAAGTCCGAATATACATGTTAAATAAATAGGTAAATATGCTGTCACTACTTCGCGGATTTTCACCTATCGCGCCCGCGTCTGGAACCTATCTACCGCGATAAACGAGGGTTCACTGTAGATGCTTTCCTCCTAGATTGGTCACATCTGGATCTCTACGCATTCCCACCGTTCAAGATTGTCAACAAGGTACTGCAGAAGTTCGCCTCTCACGAAGGGACAAGGTTGACGTTAGTTGCTTCCCTCTGGCCCGCGAGAGAATGGTTCACCGAGATACTTCGATGGTTAGTAGACGTTCCCAGTAGTCTTCCTCTAAGGGTAGACCTTCTACGTCAGCCACACGTAAAGAAGGTACTCCAAAGCCTCCACGCTCTTCGTCTGACTGCCTTCAGACTATCGAAAGACTCTCGAGAGCTAGAGGCTTTTCGAAGGAAGCAGCCAGTGCGATTGCTAGAGCAAGGAGAGCTTCTTCCATTAGAGTCTACCAATCGAAGTGGGAAGTCTTCCGAGACTGGTGCAAGTCAGTTTCTGTATCCTCGACCAGTACCTCTGTAGCTCAAATAGCTGTTTTTCTCTTATACCTGAGAAAAGGACGATCCCTTTCAGCTCCCACTATCAAGGGCTACAGAAGCATGTTGGCATCGGTCTTCCGGCATAGAGGCTTAGATCTTTCCAAACATAAAGATCTGCAAGACCTCCTTAAGTCTTTTGAGACCACCAAGGAGCTTCGTTTGGCTACCCCTGGATGGAATTTAGACGTGGTACTAAGATTCTCATATCAGACAGGCTGGAGCCGTTACAATCAGCCTCCCTGAAAGATCTCACTCTTAAGACTCTTTTCCTGGTATGCTTAGCCTCGGCTAAAAGAGTCAGTGAGATTCATGCCTTCAGCAAGAACATAGGATTTTCGTCAGAAAAAGCCACTTGTTCGCTACAACTTGGTTTTCTAGCCTAAAATGAGCTGCCTTCTCGGCCTTGGCCTAAATCTTTCGATATCCCCAGCTTATCGGAGATCGTAGGCAATGAACTAGAAAGAGTCTTATGCCCTGTTAGAGCTCTTAAGTTCTATTTAAAGCGTACTAAACCTTTACAAGGCCAATCTGAAGCTTTATGGTGTTAAGTTAAGAAACCATCCTTGCCTTTGTCAAAGAATGCTTGGTCAGACTTTATCAGATTGTTAATACGAGAAGCTCATTCACATCTGAGTGAGGAAGACCGAACTTTGCTTAAGGTGAAGACGCACGAAGTTAGAGCTGTAACAACTTCCGTGGCCTTTAAGCAAAATATATCTCTGCAAAGTATAATGGACGCAACCTATTGGAGAAGCAAGTCAGTGTTCGCGTCATTTTACTTGAAAGATGTCCAGTCTCTTTACAAGAACTGCTACACACTGGGACCATTCGTAGCAGCGAGTGCGAGTAGTGGGTGAGGGCTCAACCACTACAATTCCCTAATTCCATACCCTTTTAATCTTTCTCTTGAAATGTTTTTATTGTTGTTTTTTGGGTTGTCCGGAAGGCTAAGAAGCCTTTCGCATCCTGGTTGATTTGGCGGGTGGTCAAAGTCATTTCTTGAGAGCGCCTAGATTAGGGGTTTTGATGAGGTCCTGTTGTATGGGTTGCAACCCTTGATACTTCAGATCCTAGGGGTCGCTCAGCATCCTAAGAGGATCGCGAGGCTCCGTAAGGAAGACGTACTTAAAAAGGCAGAGTAATTGTTCAAGTCGACTTCCTTACCAGGTACCTATTTATTTTGTTTTTGTTATTTTGATAACTTCTAAAATGAAATAAAAACTCTTAGCTCATAATAATGTAAACATATATTGCTGGTCTCTACCCACCCCCCTGGGTGTGAATCAGCTATTA
>NC_090753.1:96668707-96683740 GCF_036898095.1 Palaemon carinicauda | reverse complement strand
CTGAAATATGTTAAACAGAGGATGCAGCTTTGTTCGTTATGGATGGCCCGATCCTCTAGGGATATATCCAGAGCCCATACAATTAGGATACTGCTGCAGGGAAGGATATATTGACAGCCATAAGAAGGATGAATTGCTTTAGTCCTTCCAGGCTAAGGATTTGGCAGTCTTGAAACTTAAAACTAACCTACCAAACCTAATTTAACTAAGCAAAAAAAAGGCCGTCCATAAATGTCAGAGACAAAGAACAGTGACAATACCCTAGCAGGACAATGTCCTAGAGACTGGAGATATATATATAGGATCAGCACCAAACCACCTCCTCAAATCAAGCCAGGACCAGGGAATGCCAGGCAATGGCTCCTGGTGACTTGGCAGGTAGACCTATAGGGTCCCCACAAGAATGGTGAGGTTGCAGACACTACAAGAAACTAACAAACTTGAGCGCAACTCGAACCCCAGTCCGGCGATTGCCAGGCAGGGAAGATTTGGTAGTCCTCCTTGGTTAAATATTTGGCAGTCTTAAGTGGAAACAATTTGTAGTTATTTGGAGTACTTAAAGAGATAAATACTTACAAGTTAAGTTGATGATGAAGTGGAATCGAGTCCGATACACGAATAAGTGTAATGAGAGAGAGAGAGAGAGAGAGAGAGAGAGAGAGAGAGAGAGAGAGAGAGAGAGAGAGAGAGAGAGAGAGAGACCCCATTCAAATTGCTTAACACCGAACTATTAAGTCCCATCCCAGAACTACCGAAATGAGTGTACCGGGTGAGATTTTTTTTGTTTTGTTTTTACCACAACAATCATGGAGAGAGTGACGATGATATTGACGCATTTTTGAAATGACATTCGGGAAAGGTATAGCGTGTGATTCTAGTCGTTCTCTTTTTTTACTCACTTCTGTATTCACTTTATTTTCCAACGGCGGAACAAAAGTGTTATTCGGGCACCAAGATATCGAACCACCCTCTACAGTCTGTGCTTCCAGCCGGATGGTTGGTTGATTCTGTGTTGGGGTTGATCTTTCAAGTGTGTTTGTCTGGGCTGACACTTCCACAAGATTAAAAATATTCCAGGGAGGGGAATTTTGGGTGGGAATTGACGACGAGAGAGAGAGAGCGAGAGAGAGAGAGAGAGAGAGAGAGAGAGAGAGAGATAGAATTTCAAATAAGGGCTGTTTCATATCGAAGTTTCTGACTCTGTTTATTAAATGCATTTGTCATAATCTATCTTCATAATTAAAACTATACATATGAGAGAGAGAGAGAGAGAGAGAGAGAGAGAGAGAGAGAGAGAGAGAGAGAGAGAGAGAGGAGAGAGAGAGAGGCATGAAACCTCGTAAAAAAAATATTTGGTTTAAAAGAACTGATATAATTCAGCATTTTATTTATCTCGCATAAAAGAAGAAAAACGCCAACTGCTTCCCTGCTATTGATATTGAGAGAGAGAGAGAGAGAGAGAGAGAGAGAGAGGAGAGAGAGAGAGAGAGAGAGAGAGAGAGAGAGAGAAGAGGCTGTTAGTCATTTTTGTAATGGCCAGGTACACTTGAAGGAGCCTCATACGATCACTTATTCTGAATGGGACCACAATAAAGATTCCTATTTTCGGTGGACGAAAATAGAAGCAAAGGAACCATAAATATTCGGGGCTGTTATGGCCTATTGGAAAGGTCCCTTCCTGGCCATCTACTGGACTGGAGTTCGAGATCTGTTCAAGTTCAATAGTTTCTTTTAGTGTCATCAACCTCATCACCCTTGCGGGCTAGGGATAGGGTGTTCACTGGAGCCTAGAGCCTATAGAGATCTACTTACTGCGTCAGCAACAGCCATTGCCTGGCCCTCCCTGGTCCTAGTGGAGAGGAGGCTTGGATGCTGATATGTATATAGTCAATCTCTAAGACATCGTCACTGTCTTTTACCTCTGCCATTAAAGGTTTAAAGGTCGCTCATGAATGGCAGGGGAAAGGGACAGTGACATTGCCCTGTCCAGTAGTGAGTAGGACAATGCCCTAGAGACTGACCATATATACATATGATCAGCGCCAAAGCCCCTTCTTCACTCAAGCTAGGACCAAGGAGGGCCAGGCAATGGCTGCTGATGACTCAGCAGATAGACCTATATACTTCCCCAAACCCATCAACCTTAGCTCACAAGGATGGTGAGGTTGCTAACGTGGTGAGGTTGCAGCGATTAAAGAAGGTAACGAGTCTGAGCGGGACTCGAACCCCAATCTGGCGATCACCAGTCAGGGACGTTACCTCATCGGCCACCACATAAGCGACCTTTAAAGGTGACGAACAAGAAACTAGCAACGAAAAAGAAGCTGGAATAATCAATAGACCAAACAAAAGGAAAAACAAAAGACAACACACCTTTGCAATGTCGTACGCTAAACAATTGTTTGCCCAAGATATGTCACAATGAAGTATAGACCAATATTTCGTCTTGGGCAAATAAAACCGGTGTGACGTCAATATAACTACATCGAGGTATTTTTAGGTCAGTCACCCCTAAAGTAGAGGCACCGCTTTCTTTTTATATTTGATTTCTAATATTTGGGTCCCATGATCTAGCGTTGGGGCCGGGGAGCAGTATTTAGCACAGAGATGGATAGCAGGAGAGAAGAAAGATAAAGATAAACTGAGACACTCTAAGATCATTTTGTGATGCTTGCAGTACGCCCGAATAGAAGCACCGTAGCTTTTTTAAAACCATTATATTTTTTTCCCACGAACACTAGAAATAACATATGTTTACAAAGGATAATTTTCTTGAAATAGATTTCACCAAGTTGAAAAATATTATGCTGCGATTCTTGGGAAAACAGAACTCTCCATATATATATATATATATATATATATATATATATATATATATATATATATATATATATATATATATATATATATTTATATATATATATACATTATATATACATATATATATGTGTATATATTATATATATATATATATATATATATATATATATATATCCCCATGATCAGAAAAGCTAATTAGTCACAGACTCCCAATTCTAGGTTGTTTTGCTGTTAGCGATCAGACCAAATTCTCCCAACGTCACCAATCCGCAGTTGGCCAGCGTGGTAGTGATAAAGACTGACCAAATCCCGGACATGAATTGGCCTATCTGAGGCCTTTGTTCTGTAGTGGACTAGAAAGGTTATATTTATTGCTACACACATACATATATACATACACACATACTATATATATATATATATATATATATATATATATATATATATATATATATAATATATATATATATAATATATATATATATATATATATATATATATGTGTGTGTGTATGTGTATGTGTATGATTATGATAGTACATGCATACATACACCTATCCAAAGCATCACACCCTCAGACGTCCCCCAACACACCCAATAAATAATTAAAACCAAAACGTTTACCCCCCAAACGTTTCTCCAATCCCATCGGTCTTAAAACGTAAACAGCATCATCTTTCTTCTCTACTTCACCAGATCCAGAGGAAAACTAATTCAAAACACAGCGGCGCAACTCAAAACACACGCACACACGCACAAACACGCAAAGGTGGCATGAGATATAGGAGTGTAGACGTTTCCCAATTTTCTGCTGTTTTCATTTGCATATTTATCTCTCTCTCTCTCTCTCTCTCCTCTCTCTCTCTCTCTCTCTCTCTCTCTCTCTCTCTCTCTCATGCGAGTGGAGTGTAAACCTTAACAATCTTTTGATTCTTTTTATGAGTTTAAAGGTTTAAAGGCCACTCATGAATGGCAGGGGCAAGGGATAGTGACAATACCCTATCGAGTAGGACAATGCCCTAGAGGCTGACCATATATACATATGATCAGCATCCCAAGCCTCCTCTCCACCCAAGCTAGGACAAAGGAGGGCCAGGCAATGGCTGCTGGTGAGTCGGCAGATAGACTTATAAGCTCCCCCAATCCCTCAACCCTTAGCTCACAAGGATGGTGAGGTTGCATCAGCCAAAGGAACTAACGAGTTTGAGTGGGGCTCGAACCCCAGTCTGGCGTTCACCAGTCAGGGACGTTACCACATCAGCCACCACAAGCCGATCAAATGCATTAGAACATACTCATGATAACAAAACACATCAATAATTACAAGAAAAATAAATTAAATAATTAAAATACTGCTAATAACTGAATTCACTATATGTAACTGTCATTAGAATGCAATTAGAATTACAGTACTTTGATAATTAATTTTAGGTTAATAATAAAAACACTTGAAAAAACTAAATAACGAAAACAACAAATGAAATAAAAGCTCTGTAAAACAATACTGACCACCAAAATAGACTCGTTAGCAAGAGAATCCCTCGATATAAATCGAAGACATAACTATATTTCTAAAGTTAGTATCAATAACTCCTTTACTATAAGGGCAAAGAAATAATACTTCCTCCAAGCCCCCCCCCCCTTCCCCCAAACCCCCTAGATGGAAACAAAAGACTAACGAACTAAACTTAATGAAGCAGTTGAAAAGTTCCCTGAAGTTGGAGCAAGACTTGGAAAACAAACTGATCAGATGATGCTCTAGCGGTCAATAAGCCACAGTGTTCCCTCTCTCTCTCTCTCTCTCTCTCTCTCTCCTCTCTCTCTCTCTCTCTCTCTCTCTCTCTCTCTCTCAATAAAGAGTCTTCGCTCAATAGAGATTGGTTAGTCTAGACATACACCTTTTTAATCTCAAAATCATTCTTCGTTTTCTCTCTCTCTCTCTCTCTCTCTCTCTCTCTCTCTCTCTCTCTCTCTCTCTCAATAAAGAGTCTTCGCTCAATAGAGATTGGTTAGTCTAGAGATACACTTTTTTTAATCTCAAAATCATTCTTCGTTTTCTCTCTCTCTCTCTCTCTCTCTCTCTCTCTCTCTCTCTCTCTCTCTCTCTCTCTCTCAATAAAGAGTCTTCGCTCAATAGAGATTGGTTAGTCTAGAGATACACTTTTTTTAATCTCAAAATCATTCTTCGTTTTCTCTCTCTCTCTCTCTCTCTCTCTCTCTCTCTCTCTCTCTCTCTCTCTCTCTCTCTCACACAATAAAGTCTTCGCTCAATAGAGATTGGTTAGTCTAGAGATACACTTTTTTTAATCTCAAAATCATTCTTCGTTTTTTCTCTCTCTCTCTCTCTCTCTCTCTCTCTCTCTCTCTCTCTCTCTCTCTCTCTCTCGCACGCACACACAATAAAGTGTCTTCGCTCAATAGGGATTGGTTAGTCTAGACATACAATTTATTTTAATCGAAAAATTATTCTTCGTGTTTTCTCTCTCTCTCTCTCTCTCTCTCTCTCTCTCTCTCTCTCTCTCTCTCTCTCTCTCTCTCTCTCTCTCTCTCGTTCAAAAGAGAGACTTCACCCAATAAGCTGTTTAAGGTTTTATTTCGCCTAATAAAAGGGTGGCTTCATAAAGTTCCAAGACTGTAGTCACTGCCGTATCCATCTATTTAATGAATACAAGAAATGCCTAGCCCACTCTTTTCACCAACCAGTCAACATCACTCTAAACGAATAACCAATCTTGATATTATCACTTATACTAAACTCATTCGAGCATCTTGGATTATTTCAACATTATTTCAACTTTTCTTATTTGTGGTGTACCATAGAGATAACGATAACCTAATAACAATAACACTAATCTTTGCAGAATTTATATTTCTATCTTATACAGATTCCATGTCAATCATTTATCCCATAAAGGAGGGTCGGCTCATCAACACTTTCACTGAAATGAAAACCTCTTCCTCTAGAACGTTAGAAGTGGTCCTTGTAAATTCAGTGCCTCACCCATTCTCTGACTCCTCCCTCTCCCATCCTCTCACCCTCACAAATTATCTCATCAACAAGGGTTTCCATTTTCTCTGCTGACCCTGTTCCTTCTCGTCTCCTGCAGGGGTGGTGGCCGAGAGACAAGCCGGTAAGCGATGTCCATCAGCCTGTGGAATGTCGGCGGTTCTGTACTCCTCCTCGGCGTCGTTACAATTTGCGCAAATACACATCAGGTGAGATACTGTTTTGATCTATACGTCTCGGCGTCATTGCCATGTGCAAATACACATCAGGTAGTATACTGTTTTATTCTGTACTTCTCGGAGTCACTACGATGCACAAATACACATCAGGTGAGATACTGTTTTGTTTTGTACGTCTCGGCGTCATTACGATGCGCAAATACACAACAGGCGAGATACTGTTTGGTTCTTTACTTATCGGCGTCATTACAATGCGCAAATACACATCAGGTGAAATACTGTTTTGTTCTGTACTTTTCGGCATCATCACGACGCGCAAATACACATCAGGTGAGATACTGTTTTGTTCTCTACTTCTCGGTGTCATTGCAAAGCGCAAATACACATCAGACGAGACACTGTTTTGTTCTCTACTTCTCGACATCATATGAAAATATCAACGAAACGATAAGAGAGAAGGTCAAGTAAGGTAAAGTTTCAGACAAAAATGGTGAGGGGGACTTTTTAAAATCATAAACATATTTCATAAAAAAGGTTAAGACATATTTAAAGTCATTTAAAGATCAAGTCAATGCGAGATATGAAGACAATGTCAGACAAAAGGGAGACAGGCGACAAGGATTTAGGTTTAAAATCTTGAATAAATAATGATTTGTTGTGTAGATAGAAAACTATTTGCTTAAAGCCTCAATCATTAACTCGGCAAAATTATTTAATCCCGATGATCTACTGAAACATTATTATTATTATTAGTAGTAGTAGTAGTAGCAGTAGTAGTAGTAGCAGTAGTAGTAGTAGTAGTAGTAGTATTCTTAACGTGGTGAAAGAGTTTGTGTATCGCCATGATCAGCAAAGCTGTACTAGTCAAGAACACCCATACCGGGTTGGTTTGCTGTGAGCAATCAGATCAAATTCTCTCACTATCACCAATCTGCACTGGCCAGCATGGTGACGAAAATGCCCAAACTCCAGACAAAACTAAGGACATGTCTGAGGCCTTTGTCTTTCAGTGGACTAGAAACGTAGCATTTGTTGTTGTTGTTCTTGTACACACACACACACACACACACACACACACACATATATATATATATATATATATATATATATATATATATATATATATATATAGGCCTATATATATATATATATATATATATATATATATATATAGGCCTATATATATATATATATATATATAGGCCTATATATATATATATATATATATATTATATATATATATATTATATATATATATATATTATATACATATTATATATATTATATATATATGTGTGTGTGTGTTTGTGTGTGTGCGGCTAAAAGAGACCAAAAGTATACGAGATTGCTAATAAAGACAATGTTCTTTGCATGATAACCCATGTTGCTAATAACTGTCCACTGCTATTTTGGCAAAGGATCTATTGACCTACCCATTTACCTATTTTTTCACCTACCTTAGTGACTTGCAAAATATCTACCTATTTGTTTACCTACCTTAGCGTCTTCCCCAAAGAGCTCCCCACCTACCTATCTACCTATCTTTTTACCTACCTTAGCCTCTTTTACCTTTCCTTTAATAGAAAGTTTCAGAATATTTCTCATCCTCCTCCTGAACATTCTTGAGTTTATGGCAAAAATCCAATTCCCAGTTTCCGACGTCAATGGACATTCTTTTTGCCCGGAGTTTCATTCATAAAATTCTAACGCCCCTCCCATCTCTCTCTCTCTCTCTCTCTCTCTCTCTCTCTCTCTCTCTCAATGCATATGCACATATAATGCTTCTCTTAAATCCTAATATATATACGTACCTGAAAAATATTTTATCCCTATCTCTAATATATATATATATATATATATATATATATATATATATATATATATAGAGAGAGAGAGAGAGAGAGAGAGAGAGAGAGAGAGAGAGAGAGAGAGAGAGAAGATACACATGCATATACTGTACATACAAAGAGAGAGAGAGAGAGAGAGAGAGAGAGAGAGAGAGAGAGAGAGAGAGAGAGAGAGAGAGAGAGAGAGAGAGACCCCACCCTAAAACTTTTCCCATCTATCCCAAATGACCAACATTTAACGTCAAGCAACGCACCATGTACAGTAAATCTATGCAGATGCAATACCTTATGACCGACTGTCTGTCTTGCAACGCAGTAAAACGTCTTTCAACATTTGCATGGCAATGAATGGCAATTGAAACTCGCGAGTGTGCCATTTCTTACCCGCGTTGCGATTTCCATCTCGGGGGGAAGTGAGGACGTTTTTCAAACCGTAAGAACTCGCATAAAGGTTAAAAGATGAGGGACATTTTACTGGGCTGGTTTGGGGGCGAAGACTTTGTCAGAACGCGATCTGTTTGTGTATTGATTGGGTCATCATTTTGTAAGTGAGTGAATGAGTATGTATGTATGTATGTATGTATGTATGTAAGTATGTATGTATGATTATTTACTTATACATAAACAACTGATCCTTTCTGCCTGGGGATACCTTAACGTGGTAAAAGGGTTTGCGAATCGCCGTGGTCAGCAAAGCTGTACTAGTCAGGGTCACACCCATATTAAGTTGGTTTCCTGTGAGCGATCAGGCGAAAGTCTCCTACCATTACCAATCCGCTATTGCCAAACCCCAGACATGAATAAGGACTTGCCTGGGGCCTTTGTCCTGCAGTGGAGTAGAAACGAATGCATTTAATGTTATATGTATGTTAGATTATTCATTTACTTGTAAATGAACAATGAGGATTTTTATAAGACCTTATGTTTATTCATTGTTTAGTACAGCTTTATATATCAGAATTATGTATATCTGTCTGTATGTATGTGAATGACACTGAGACAGAAAAAGAGCAACATGGATACGAGAGCAAACTAAAGTAGAGGATATTCTAACAACTTGTAGGAAAAAACAAATGGACACGGACAGGACATATAATGAGAATGACAGACAATATATGGGCATTAAGAATAACAAAATGGGTCCCTAGAGATTATAAAAGAAGCAGGGGAAGGAGGAGAACGCGATGGACTGACGAACTAAGAAATTTTGCGGAAATAGACTGGCATAGAAAGACCATAAACGAACGCGTCTGAGGCTTTTGTCGTGCAGTGAAAAGCAGATGATAGTGATTAGGTTAGCTTATTTTCTTGTACATGAACAACTGCACACATTTACCAAGATTTACATTTATTCGTTGTTTTGTATAACTTTGTACATCGAAATTGTCGATGTACTCAAGTACATGTATGGCGACACCCATAACATGCAGTTTAAGTTTATACATTCAAGTGTATGCAATGAAGGCCTACGTGATAGGTATTAAAGGTTTAAAGGACGTTTATGAATGGCAGAGGCAAGGGACAGTAACATTGCCCTATCGAGCAGGACAATGCCATGTGAATCTGTACTAAACACAACCGCCTTTTCTCACTTCGTATTCTTTTCCAAGTTTCATATCACTTTAATAAAAAAAAGGCAGATATAATTAGCTTTACCTACTACTTTTCTTTTATTCCTGGTTGATTGTAAGAACTGTGCCATTTCGGGAAGGGAAAATTCAGAAACTGAAAAACTAAATTCGTTTTTGTAAAACATTCCCTTAAAATTGGATCAAAAGTCGTTGGACAAAATACTCATCAGGCGAAAAGACATAGGACTAAAATGTTATTATTATTATTATTATTATTATTATTATTATTATTATTATTATTATTATTATTATTATTATTATTATTATTATTAGTTGAAAAAACAAGATGCTATAAGACCAAGGGATACAACAGGGAATAATATCCCAGTGGAGAAACGAAATAAGGACATAAATAAACGATATGTGAAATAAGGAACAATTAAGATGAAATATTTTAAAAATAGTAACATCATCAAAACTGTTATTTCATATATTAGCTATAAAAAGACTTATGTCAACCTGTTCAACATTAAAACATTTGCTGCAAGTTTGAACTTTTGAAGTTCTACCGATTCAATTACCCGATTAGGAAGATCATTCCACAAATTGGTCACAGCTGGAATTAAACTTCTAGAGTACTGTGTAGTATTAAGGTTCATGATGGAGAAGGCTTGACTATTAGAATGAACTGCATGCCTAGTATTACGAACAGGAAGGAACTGTGGACTAAGTGACGTTGGACGAAGTGACATTGGACAAAAAGACCATCTACCAATATAACCATAATCTTATCATATAACCATAATAAATTACTCAAATCTGCATCCTACATCTCATTTCTCTTTCTTAATCCTACAGGACAAGCAAGATCAGGCGAAGGACTACGTAAGGGAGGTCAGTCTTAGAAGCGCCCCATTCCAGAAGGGCAATCTTAAAGCCCTCCATCTGCCAAAAGATGCTACGGAAGCTACCAGACCAGCCAGATCGCCCTCATCTCTAGGCCTCCCCTCACTCTCCTCCGGTAGAAATGAAGACTCCTTCTGGGCAATGAGGGGAAAGAGGCCGGATGATGATGATGATGTCATCACCGACCACCACGATCAGGACATGAGATGGGAACAACAAGAGCAGCAGAAAAATCCTTCTGAAGCCACAGCCAGCAATCAACCAGGTGAAACATCCTCAGAAAATACTTATTCTGGCGATAGAGAAGATGCAGAAAAGGATAGACACGATGCAGAAACTGGTGAAAGTTATGAGGACGACGTTTTGCTTGGCCCCGACAACGACGCTGCTGAAGATGATGAGGATGATTTTGATCTCACTGAGGGAGGCTGGACATCACGCAGCAAGAAAGGAATTAGTGATTACATCCCATTCTACTGGGGGTCAAATCAAAATGTGTGGGGCAAAACACCTCTCAGTGGCATGTCAATACCAGAAGTCCTTGACGACACTGCTAGTACTTCTAAGACACACCATTCAAACGCTATCTCTGGATGGGAATCTAATCAAAGTTTCTGGGGCAAAAGAAATGATGAAACTCCATTCTGGGTGTCTAGAGGGAAGAAAGAAAATTCTGGGCCCTTTTGGGTGATGCGGGGAAAGAAAGATGCTGACCATACTGGCCCATACTGGATTGCAAGGGGAAAAAGACCCTTGGTGTCCGATGGGTACTGGGGATCTAATCCTTTCACTTTAGGCAAAAGAGTCCCAGGTGATGAAAAAATGGAAAGATTCAATAACCAGTTAGAAGATGGCATGTTGGGAGAGAGTGAAGACAAGGGTCCATTCTGGGTCAGTCGTGGTAAGAAGGATTCCCAAGACATGGATACAAATTCCAAATTCTGGGTCAACAGAGGAAGAAGAACTGAAAATAATACATTCTGGGTGACACGAGGTAAAAAGGACAGCATTACCCATCCATTTTGGGTAAACCGTGGGAAAAAAGAACTTGAGCAAAACAGTCCTTTCTGGATTGCCAGAGGGAAGAAGGACACAGAAAATACCCGACAGACACAAGACAAAAAGGCCGGTGACGGAACTCCCTTTTGGGTTGCAAGAGGTAAAAAAGACGAAGATTCCCTTTACTCAGAGTTAAAAGAGAAAAGGAATGCTTATCAAACCCCATTTTGGGTGGCAAGAGGAAAAAAAGACGACCAGACACCATTTTGGATTGCTAGAGGAAAGAAAGAAACCAACCAGATGCCATTTTGGATTGCAAGAGGAAAGAAGGAAAATGACGAACCACCATTTTGGATAGCAAGAGGAAAGAAAGATAATCAGACGCCATTTTGGATCTCCCGTGGAAAAAAGGATGACCAAACGCCATTTTGGATTGCAAGAGGGAAAAAAGAAAATATTACCCCATTTTGGGTTGCAAGAGGGAAAAAAGACGCCCAAACCCCATATTGGATAACACGTGGCAAGAAGGAAACTGACCAACAACCATTCTGGGTTGCAAGAGGAAAGAAAGACAGTCAAATTCAGTTTTTGAATTCCTTGGGAGAAAAGAAAGAAGACCAAACGCCATTTTGGATTGCACGCGGGAAAAAAGATAACATCCAGACGCCATTCTGGGTTGCACGAGGAAAGAAGGACACTGACCAAGCATCTTTCTGGATTGCGCGGGGGAAAAAAGAAAGCAATCACGACCCAATCTGGCTTGCTCTGGACAAAACTAAAGATCAAACACCATACTGGGTTGCACGAGGGAAGAAGCAGGATTCAAACCCTTTCTGGATAGCTAGAGGGAAAAAATCTAGCTCTACTGACGAACAGCCAAGCGAGACTAACCAGTTTTGGGTTAGAACAGGTAAAAAAGATGAGGTGACTAATCCTTACTGGATAACCCGGGGGAAAAAGGATCTCGAGACCCCTAATCCATTTTGGGTTGCCAGAGGCAAAAGAACTGGATTAGACAATCCCTTCTGGGTTGCCAGGGGACGAAAGAGCGATCCCGAAGACGACAACGAAAACTTATTCTGGATCGCCCGAGGAAAAAAAAAACTTCTGGACCTCAAGAGGCAAAAGGCTACAGACTCTACAAGAAAGGGACAATGATAATCTCATGACCTATGTCTGGGAGGCCCTCATGGAACAAAAAGATAAAGATAACTCTGGGAATACACAACGACTTCGCGACAAAAAAGGTACCCCGTCCTCTATGGCCCCGGCGGTTATACAGAAGCAAAGTGATGACTCATATGGTAAAGGATTTGTTGCTCTGAGAGGATAGTCCCCACATCAAGTCATTATGTTGGACATCTTACTCACTATTTCACTTCAAAGTTTATAAGATTATCATTTAGTTTATAATAAGATTTTTACAATGTGTGTATGGGAAAAGTGTTGAACAGTGTTCCAAAGAGTCACTATCATTAGGTCACTTGCCTGGGATGTTTTTGCAGAACATATATTGGATACATGTTAAAATCACATACAAAACTAAAGATGGACCCCCAAACTTTGCTGTATTTAAATATATATAGACTTTGTATAAGCAATCTTTAGCATATGCCAAAAAATGTACGAAAGTTTGTTCTCTTACAGGCAAAATGCTATGGAAATATGATGAACTGGTTGAGCCATGATACTCTCTTGATAGTCTTTAGAAATGTTATATCTGAAGAAAATATAATTTATAACATACAATTTCAAAATCGCGTTTTAATCAAGATTCTAAATGACCCATGAATGCACAGTGCCTAAAAACAGCAGTGACCTAAACAGAGAGGTGACCATGTGATCTGGAATTCCTAACATCACTAGGGCTGGAGGAGTTAGGATGACCTGAGCATTTCACTAATAAATAAAATAGTAAAAAAGGGAAATGAGCTTTTCATTCATCAAATAATTCACTATTTCTTTAAAAAAAAAAAAGTTTGTGTGAAAGTTAATGCTGGTAAACTCCAACTTTTCTCTTAGTTTTATAAATTACCTTGTCTGTAATTCATTAACAGAAGAGTCAGTTCTAGAATCATCAACAAAAAGGTCAGTTTTAAAATCATTTTTAAAATCATCAACAGATGAGACAATTCTAAAATCCTTTCTTAAATCAACAAAAGATTCTGTTTTAAAATTATCAACAGAAGTCAGTTTTAAAATTATCACAGAAGTCAGTTTTAAAATCATCAACATAAAAGTCAGTTTTGAAATAATCTTTAAAATCATAAACAGAGGTCAATTCTAAAATAATCAACAGAAGAGTCAGTTTTAAAACTATCAAAATAAGTCAATTTTAAAAGCATCACAGAAAGTCAATTTTGAAAGCATCACAGAAAATCAGTTTTAAACTCCTTTTTAAAATCATCTACAAAATAGTCAGTTTTAAAACCATCAACAGAAGGGTCAGTTTTAAAATCAACAGAAGAGTCAGTTGTGACCAGGTAATCTTGGTTCAAATGCACATGCTACTTCAAAACGTAGCAAGTGATTACCTGTTGAAGTAGCAGCTTTTAGAGAGAGAGAGAGAGAGAGAGAGAGAGAGAGAGAGAGAGAGAGAGAGAGAGAGAGAGAGAGAGAGAGAGAGAATCAGTATAGGCTACAGATGGTGTGAAATCAGTTTAAATTAGTATTGTTAGGGTAGAAATTTATCCACTTGAAAGGGAATTTCCAGACAGATTTTGAGAAATTTGAATAAATTTGTAGCACTGGGCTACACCTATACGGAATTAAGCTTGAATGCTATACTTCAATAATATATATAATACTATTGGTTTTTTTAGTTAAAGCTAGATTTTTTAGAAAATACAATTTGATGGACTAGTAGAAGTTCTTGATAAAAAAAGACAGAAATCTGAGAAAAAAAGGGGTGTCTACGTGAAGCGCATCCTGGCTAAGTGTGACTGGGTGTAGTGCTCCTTTAATTGACGATATCTAACCAAGGAGCGTATAGGTGAAACACATCCCGACTAGGTGCACCTGGCTGCAGCACTCCTTTAATTGACGATGTCTAGCTAAGGAGTGTCTAGGTGAAACGCATCCTGGCTAGGCACTCCTGGGTGTAGCGCTCCTTTAATTGACGATGTCTAGCCGAGGAACGTCTAGGTGGAGCACATCTTAGCTAGACGCACTGAGATGTAGCGCTCATTTAATTGAGGATGTCTAGCCAAGGAGCATCTAGGTGAATCGCATCCTGGCTAGCGCATGGGTGTAGCGCTCCTTTACATAATGATGTATGGCCGAGGAGTGTCTAGGTGAAGCGCATCCTGGCTAGGCATGCCTGGGTGTAACGCTCCTTCAGTTGACGATGTCTAGTCAAGAAGCGTCTAAGTTCAGTGCATCCTGGCTAGGCGCGATTGGGTGTAGCGCTCCTTTAATTGATGATGTCTAGCTGAGGAATGTCTACTTGAAGCACATGCTGGCTAGGTGCGCATGGGTGTAGCGCTCCTTTAATTGACCATATCTGGCCGAGGAGCGTCTAGGTGGAGCACATCTTAGCTAGACGCACTGGGATGTAGCGCTCATTTAATTGAGGATGTCTAGCCAAGGAGCATCTAGGTGAATCGCATCCTGGCTAGCGCATGGGTGTAGCGCTCCTTTACATAATGATGTATAGCCGAGGAGTGTCTAGGTGAAGCGCATCCTGGCTAGGCATGCCTGGGTGTA
>NC_090753.1:96651207-96653707 GCF_036898095.1 Palaemon carinicauda | reverse complement strand
GACGACAGTGTACCAGATGAAGCCAACTGTACCATACGAATCAGACAATTCAGATAAGAGTCAGTGGGTGAAAGGATTTGTGTATCACCATGATCAGTAAAACTGTATTCGTCAGGGCCATTCATATTAGGTTGGTTTGCTGCGAGTGTTCAGACAAATTCTCCCACTATCACCAATCCGGAGTTTCCCGGCGTGGTGATGAAAACTAGCCAAACCCCAGACATGAATAAGGCTATGTCTGAGGTCTTTATCCTGAAGGGGATTAAAAACGGCTGCATTATTTGTTGTTAAAATAATATATATAAATGTAAACTGTTAAAAATTTGCAATAAAAAAACGGTAAATGTCTGGCTACATTGATTCCAGGATATTTACCGTTTTAAAACCGGATATATTAACGTAAAAGAGTGATATTACGGTCAACAACCCGTAAAATATAGGATCAAAGTATGGTAAAATTACGATCGCCTGTTTTACTGAAATACGGCTGAGAACAGTATATTCTTACGGAGAATTTCCTATTAAAATTACGGTTTTTTTTTTTCTTTTTTTTAGACAATGTAGGTCATAAGTGCATGCTTAAAATCGAACTGGTTCTCTGAAGTGTGAATTCACCAATTTTTTTCCAACCACCAACATAATTTCACCACTACGATTTGCCTACGCATTTAGGCACAAACCCCTCTTCCCCTTCGACATTAATTCACGGGGAAAAATTTAAATGTTACAAAGTTTCGTATGCACTTCAGAATGTTGGAAGTATCAGATATAGGAAGCACAGCACATATTCGTCTTTACGTGTTCAAGGACAACCTCCAGAGATGATTTTTTCTTTTATATTCAAGGATGACTTCAAAGGGTCTTTGGCAAAGGTCTCCTATTACGATGCGTTGCAACACAAATGGAGATTTCTTAACGGAAAACATTGATTCTCAACTTGATGGATCTTTAGTTTTCAAAGCAGTTAATTCGTCTCTCTATGGAGAGAGAGAGAGAGAGAGAGAGAGAGAGAGAGAGAGAGAGAATGTTAAGTTATATTTTAAGGATGAAAGGACGAGATGAAGCATATTTCGTTAGTAAATAGAAAATTTTCAACTAGGAGAAAATATAAACATTCAAAACCTATTTTACACTCACTCTCTCTCTCTCTCTCTCTCTCTCTCTCTCTCTCTCTCTCTCTCTCTCGTCGAGCAAATATCTGACTCTTTTAAAGTACATTTCTCAGCGCAAGGGATGACAACAAAATAAATAAATAAATATTAATGAAGCTTAAATGGAAAGAGTAATATCTGATTCCCAATAATATGTAATATTTAATCCTAATAATTTCACAGACTTGTTACTAACAATTCCAATGGTAATCAGCTCTTCTGACAAAAGGACACTCCCAAATCGAACCACCGTTCTCTTATCTTGGGTAATGCCATAACCTCTGTAACGTAGTCTTCCACTATCTTGAGTTACAGTTCTCTTGCTTGAGAAAATTCCATGTCTTCTCCACCCCATAGCTCAACACTACGCAGTATTCTAGAAGTTTTATTCCAGCTCTTCTAGCAAAAGGACACTCCCAAATTGAACCACTGTTCTCTTATCTTGGGTAATGCCATAACCTCTGTACCGTAGTCTACCACTATCTTGAGCTGTAGTTCTCTTGCTTGAGAAAATTCCATGTCTTCTCCACTCCATAACTCAACACTACGCAGTATTCTAGAAGTTTTATTCCAGCTGTGATCGGGCTTTGGAAAGGTCTTTCTAAACAGGCAGTTGAATCGGGGGATCTTCAGAAGCTCAAACTTGAAGCAAATGTTTTTTTTTTTTTTTTTTATGTTGAAAAGGCTGACATAAGACCCTTTTTATAGGATTTTTATGAATGATCTATTTTAATGCTTTTACTGATCTTCAAATATATTAACTATCCATTACTTCTCGTGTACTTTATTTTCTTATTTCCTTTCCTCGCGGGGCTATTTTTCCCCTGTTGGAGCCCTTGTGTTTATAACATCTTCATTTTATAACTAGGGTAGTAGCTTGGCTGCTGCTAATAATAATAATAATAATATTAATAATAATATTGATAATAATAATAATAATAATAACAATAATAATAAAAATTATGATGATGATAATAATAATAAATATATAATAAATGATAAATAATAATAACAATAATAATAACTATAATAATGATAATAATAATGATAACAATGATAATAATAATAATGATAATAATAATAAATAATAATAAATAATAAATATATAATAAATAATAAATAATAATAATAATAATAATTATAATAATGATAATAATAATGATAATAACACTGATAACAATGATAATAATAATGGTAATAGCAATAAATAATAATAATAATAATAATAATAATAATAACAACAACAATATTAAAAACAATATTATTATTATTATTATTATTATTATTATTATTATTATTATTACTTACTTACTTACTTACTTACTTACTAAGCTAGAACCCTAGTTGGA
>NC_090753.1:96647964-96650707 GCF_036898095.1 Palaemon carinicauda | reverse complement strand
CCCCAAATACTAAGGAGTTTGACATAATAATAGAAAAAAATAGATGATATATGTAGAAACCATAAAGACTGGAATAAACTCCTATCCGGAGATTTTAACTTTCCTTTCATGGATTGGAAAGAACGGATAGAAGAAAGTGGTTGTATGTATGCATATAAAAAAGGGAGTAACAGTAGCGCAGAAGATAAGACGCAATTTGAAAAGCTTCAAGATATGTTATTAGAACATAATATGCAACAAATAAACCACATTCCAACAAGAAAGGAAAATGTCCTAGATCTAGTATTTGTGAATGAGGTGAATTATGTTGAAGAAATAATAGTGTATAACACTATAATTTTAGACCACATTATTATAGAATTGATAGTCCATTCCAAAGCAAGTGATCGCAGAATTAATCAAAGCACAAAACGTTGGGAAGGATATGGCAAATATAATTTTTATAGTTAGAATATAAAATGGTCAGAAATAAATGAAGAACTGAACCAAAGAATGGAAAAATGTATTTGTAAGTGATAATATACAGGTAAATACGGACATACTGTACAAAATACTGGAGAAAATTGTTGAAAAATATGTACCGAAAAAACAAAAAAACAAAAGACATGCATACCAAGAGAAAGAAGGATCTTATTTCAAAAAATTAGAAAGTGGAAGAAAAATCTTGCAAAAGAAAAAAATGTGTGGAAAATGATGGAAATAAAATGTAAGCTAGAAAATGCGGAACAAAAGATTATACAGTCGAAAGAAAATGAAAAAAGGGACTTAGAAGAAATATAAAAAAAAAAACCCAAAGTACTTTACTACTATGCAAAAAAGATGAATAAAGGGAGATTAGAAATAGGCCCTCTAAGAATTGAAGGACGGTTAACGAATGAAAAAATGGAAATATGCAACACATTAGCAGAAAAATATAAGAGTGAGTTTACGCCAAGAATTGCGAATGAGAATAATGAAACAGAAATGAGAGAATGTTGAATATCTAACGGATATAGATATTAATGAAGCAGATATTGTCAAGGCTATAAACGAAATTAAAATTGGATCGGCAGCCGGACCAGATGGAGTTCCAGCGATTTTGTAAAAAAAAAAACTGCAAACACTATCGCGAAGCCACTTGCAATACTGCCAAGACAAAGTGTAGATATGAGCGAGATATATGTTAAACATAAATTAGCTTATATAACCCCTATCTTCAAAAGTGGATCAAGACTAGAGGCAAGCAATTATAGACCCGTTAGTCTAAGATCACATATTATGAAAGTGTATGAGAGGGTAATAAAAAAGAAAATAATGAATCATTTGGTTAAAAATAATTTGTTTAATATAGGTCAACATGGTTTTGTGCCCGGAAAAAGTACACAAACCCAACTGATAGCACACTATGAAAACATACAAAAATATGATAAATGGAAAAGACACAGATGTGATCTATCTAGATTTTGCAAAAGCCTTTGACAAGGTAGACCATAACATATTAGAGAAAAAAATGAGAAAGCATAATATTCTGGGAAAGATAGGAAAATGGGTAAAAGAATTCCTGCAAAACAGAAAACAGATAGTGGTTGCAAATGACGAGAAATCAGATGAAGCTCAGGTAATATCTGGCGTGCCACAAGGTACGGTATTAGCTGCACTGCTGTTTGTTATTATGATCTCAAACATAGACTGTGATGTTGAAAACTCTGTAGTGAGAAGTTTCGCCGATGACACAAGAATAAGTAGAGAAATTACTTGTGAAGATGATAGGAACTCACTACAGAGAGATCTAAACAAAATATATGTATGGGCGGAGATAAATAGGATGGTATTTAACACCGATAAATTCGAATCAATAAATTATGGAAACAGAGAAGGAATGGTATATGCATACAAGGGACCTAATAACGAGACAATCACAAACAAGGAAGCAATTAAAGACCTTGGTGTAATGTGAAATAGGAATATGTTATGCAACGATCAAATAGCAACACTGTTGGTTAAATGTAAAGCAAAAATGGGAATGTTATTCAGACACTTTAAAACAAGAAAAGCTGAACACATGATTATGCTTTACAAAACTTATGTACGTAGTACACTCGAGTACTGCAATGTGATATGGTACCCACACAACCAAAAGGATATTGCACAAATAGAGAGCGTACAAAGGTCCCATACTGCTAGAATAAAAGAAGTTAAGAACCTTGACTACTGGGAAAGACTGCAATTTTTAAAACTATACAATCTAGAAAGGAGAAGAGAACGCTACATGATAATACAAGCATGGAAGCAAATAGAAGGAATTACTGAAAACATCATGGAGCTAAAAATATCAGAAAGAGCAAGCCGAGGTAGATTAATAGTGCCAAAAAATATACCAGGTAAACTAAGGAAGGAGCACAGGACATTAATCCACTACGCACCAGCATCGATAATTCAGCGACTATTTAATGTGCTGCCAGCTCATCTAAGAAACATATCAGGAGTGAGCGTAGATGTGTTTAAGAATAAGCTCGATAAATACCTAAGATACATACCAGGCCATGCAAGACTGGAAGATGCAAAATACACCGGAAGATGCATTAGAAACTCTCTGGTGGATATACGAGGTGCCTCACACTGAGGGACCTGGGGGAACCCAAACATAAAATAAGGCAATAAGGTAAGGCAAGGCTCTCTCTCTCTCTCTCTCTCTCTCTCTCTCAATAGACAATATTTTTTTTTTCTCTCTCTCTAGACAATTTCTCTCTCTCTCTCTCTCTCA
>NC_090753.1:96630464-96632964 GCF_036898095.1 Palaemon carinicauda | reverse complement strand
TTTACAAAACGAATCATGAATGAATGAGCAACACAGACTGGAAATAGTCATAAATTCCGGCGGTGAAAATGAAACGAAAACTGAAAATAGACATAAATTCTGGCGGTTGAAAATGAAACAAAAACACAGTCTGCGGTGAAAATATACAGAAACACAGACTGCGGTGAAAATGGAACAGAAACAATGACTGAAATTCGTCATAAATTCTGGCAATGAATATGAAACAGAAACACAGACTAACTGGAGGTGAAACATGAAACAGAAACACAGACTGAAAATAGACATAAAATCTGGTGTTGAAAATGAGAAACAAAGACTGAAAATAAGACATAAATTCTGGCGGTGAAAATAAAACAGAAATAAAGACTAACTGGCGGTGAAAATGAAAAAGAAACGAAGACTGGAAATAGGCATTAATTCTGGAGGTGAAAATGAAACGAAGACTGAAAATAGGCATAAATTCTGGCGGTGAAAATGAAACTGAAACAAAGACTGACTGGCGGTGAAAATGAAAGAGAAACAGACTTACTGGTGGTGAAAAATGAAACAGAAACAAAGACTGAAAATAAACATACATTCTGGCAAGGAAAATGAGAAACAAAGACTGAAAATAGACAAATTCTGGCGGTGAAAATGAAACAGAAATAAAGACTAACTGTCGGTGAAAATGAAAGAGAAACGAAGACTGAAAATAGGCATTAATTCTGGCTGTGAAAATGATACAGAAATAAAAACTGAAAATTCACATAAATTCTGGCGGTGAAAATGATACAGAAAAAAAAGGACTGAAAATACACGTAAATTCTGGCGGTGAAAATTATAAAGAAAAAAAGACTGAAAATAGACATAAATTTTGGCGGTGAAATTTAAACAGAAACAATGACTGAAAATAGACAAATTCTCGCGGGGAAAATGAGAAACAAAGACTGAAAATAGTCATAAATTATGGTGGTAACAACGAAACAAAGACAAAGACTGAAAATAGTCATAAATTATGGTGGTAACAACGAAACAAAGACAAAGACTGAAAATAGACATAAATTCTGGCGGCGAAAATGAAACAGAAGCAAAGAACGAAAATAGACATAAATTCTGGCTGTGAAAATGAAAGAAAACTGAAAAAGACATACATTTTGGAGGTGAAAATGGAACAGAAAGACAGACTAAAAATAAAATCATAAAACCTTGGGATAAAAATGAAATGTGAAGTAGTTCACAATTGGTAATTGATCGGTTTCACACAAAAAAATAAAAATAAAACTATATATTAATTAAAACAATGCATCTCAATCAATTTGCTAATCTGTGCAATAATGTGTCAAATATGTAATATTACCTAATTACTTAAATGTGACAGTAAACTATTAGTTAGTATGCATAAAAATCTGGAGAAATATGTTTAAATATATAAAATTATTAGTTATATAACTGAATCTCCAAGCAAAAAATCTTAAAATTATATTAGGAAAGAACTTATTTCATGAAACCATAAGCTGAAATCTATATACCTCTAGAAATATTTTTCATTCTTTTTTATTTCTCTCTCTTTTTTTTTGTAGATTATATCCACTGACCTATCATTCCCTGCCCCTACTGAAAATGAATTACTTATATTATTTCTAACGTTAATTTAAAGTCAGGTAATGTGCTAACATATAAGGGAATATAACTAAGATACCCGATATGGTGTCTTCATCATGATAAGTCTCTCTCTCTCTCTCTCTCTCTCTCTCTCTCTCTCTCTCTCTCTCTCTCTCTCTCTCTCTCTCTCTCTCTCTCTCTCTCTCTCTCTCAGCACCACCTCTAAGGCCGCAACTTAGCAACCGTTAAGTCATACCCCAAAGATTTCTCTCTGAATTTTAATTAACCCAAGATCAGACGAGCCAAGTGGTTGCTCATTTTTTAATCAACAAATTTCTTAATTATCTTCCTCTTTTTTTGTATATCCTTACAAGTCACGTTTACCTTTATGAGCTCGATCTATCAGTCCCTATATGTTTAAGCACTACCCTTCCTTATTCCGTCTTCCAATGACTATGAATTTTTCTTGAATAGTATGCAGTTACATATATGTCTTGCTTTCCCTATCATAAGACTTGATACTATACAATATCGTAGAAGTTCTATTCCAACCGCGACCAGATTGTGGAATGAATTTAATACTATACAGTATACCATAAATTTTATTCCAACCACGACCAGATTGTGAAATGGCCTTCCTAATATGGCTGTTGAATGTGTGGAACTTCAGAAGTTCAATCTTATTGCTAAATAGAATGACAAACATTTAATAGTTTATATATGACTGATATATTTCAACGTTTTGATAAACTTCAATTTATCCTTTTTCATAAGTAGGTTATTTAAAAATTTTCTTTTTCCATCACACACTGTGCTGTTTTCTCTATTGGAGCCCTTGGGTTTGTAGCATCCAGTTTTTTTCCAGGTAATAATAATAATAATAATAATAATAATAATAATAATAATCATCATCATCATC
>NC_090753.1:96595464-96615464 GCF_036898095.1 Palaemon carinicauda | reverse complement strand
TCAGGGAGATTTTTTAATTTTAGGCGAACTCTTTCAGTTTAGGTGAGGTTTTTTCTTTTTGTCATGCGAGTTTTTCTTGTTTTATTTCAGGCGATATTTTTTGTTCTATTTCGGGCGAACTTTTTTTTCAATTGTAGGGGAGATTTTATTTTATTTCGCACGAGCTTTTTTTAATTGCAGGAGTTTTACTTTTATTTCAGGAAAGCTTTCTTATTTCGGACGAGCTTTTTTCAATTGCAGGAGTTTTTTTTTCAGGAGAGCTTTTTTTTATTTCAGAAGAGCTTTTTCCTCCGGCGAGTTTTTTTTTTTTATTCCAGACGACCTTTTATTAATTGCAGTGTTTTTTTTTTTTTTATTTCATGAGAGCCTTTTTGATTTCAGGCCAGCTTTTATTCAATTCAAAAGGAATTTCTGTACAAGCGTATACCTAGCGTACAATAACAATTGGAAATATGAATATTTAGCAAATTTTTGCTGTGAACTTTGAATCCCATAATTAAACACGAGGCAAAAATAACCTAAATAAATATTCGAAAAAAAAAATGTGGACATCGACCTCCTGTATTAATTTTTCCTTATAAATAAGTTTTCTGAAATTTCAATTTCAAATACAAACTCTCACCACAGCTTATTAAATATTAGAGTAGGTTTGAAAAATCTGATGTCATAGTTCTAATTGTTTTTCAACAATGAAGTTTTTTTTTTGGAGAGAGAGAGAGAGAGAGAGAGAGAGAGAGAGAGAGAGAGAGAGAGAGAGAGAGGAGAGAGAGAGAGAGAGGGAGAGAGAGAGAGATTTACAAGGATTTTGGATGCCTCAGAGATACTTTTTTTATCATTTTTCCTTGTTGGGGCCCTTGGCCTTATAGCGTACTGCTTTTCCAACTAGGGTTGTAGCTTAGCAAATAATAATAATAATAATAATAATAATAATAATAATAATAATAATAATGATAACAATACTACTACCACTACTACTACTACTACTACTACTACTACTACTAATAATAATAATAATAATAATAACACTAGTACTACTACTACTACTACTACTAATAATAATAATAATAATAATAATAATAATAATGTTAAATGTATATGAGTATTAAAAAAATATAAATCAATATAAATCATTTACAGCAAATCAAAAGATATTTAAACCAACAAACTTAAAATGAATTCCAATTAGCTGACAATCAGTTCACCTCTGAGTTAAGAGTTAGCCACCCCCCCCCCAACCCCCTCCTCACACAACAATCCCCCTCCTCAACATTATTTCACATCCCTAGTACCAAAGAACACCATGGTCAAGTATTTTTAGTGAGGCAGATTTGCACCAACTCGCGGGGGTGCCCTTTTAACTCGGAAAAGTTTCCTGATAGTTGACGGGTAGGAAGTATTCGGACAAAAATACATCCGACCAATCAGCTATAAGGAAACATTTCCGAGCTAAAAGGGCATCCACCAATTCACAAGGGTGCCCTTTTAGCTCGTTAAAGTTTCCAGATAGTTGATGGGTAGGAAGTATTCGGACGAAAATACTTCCGACCAATCGGCTATAAGGAAACATTTCCGAGTTAAAAGGGCACCCACCAACTCGCAGGGGTGCCCTTTTAGTTCGGAAAAGTTTCCTGATAGTTGATGGGTAGGAAGCATTCAGACAAAAATACTTCCGACCAATCGGCTATAAGGAAACGTTTCCGAGCTAAAGGGGCACCCCTGCGAGTTGGTGCAAATCTGCCTCACTTGAAAAAACATTGGCTATAATTACCAGTTGATTTGGAGGCCCCTTAAATGGGTAAATAATTAATAACCATCTGGCCCAGACGTCTGCTGGCTTCAGCTTCGGTCCAATCACACTGGCGTACGAACGCGATGAGAAATCTAATCGATGTTAATTAGGTACGATTTTGCTATGATGAAAATGACTTCATCAGAAAGGATGGGGGAGTTTCTTGCCTCTTGCATCTGGTAGGTAAGGTTTGTAGCAGGATTCATTTCTGCTTCAATAAGCCTGAATTTTTATTTACATGCCCTTTTATTTGGTGTTCAAAAGCTCTCTATTCTAAATAACTTTTGATAAATTTCATCAATATCGATTGCAATATTCGACTTTACCTCTTTAACAACATTCAACATTTAACTTTTTATCTTTAACAATATTGAATAACATCTCCCTAACTACATTCAACATTCAATAACATCTCTAACAATATTCAACATTCAATATTATCTCTTTAACAACATTCAAAATTATTTCTGATAACATTCATCAGTATCTCTCAATTGCAACATTTAACATTATCTCTTTAACAATATCCAACATTCAATAACATCTCTTTAACAATATTAAAAAATATTTCTGGTAACATTCATCAATATCTATTGCAACATTCAAGATTATCACTTTAACAATATTCAAAACTATCTCTGGTGCCATCAATCAGGATCTCTCTATTGCAACATTCAACATTATCTGTTTAACAATATTCCAAAATCCTTTCCGGTAACATTCATTAGTATCTCTCTATTCCAACATTCATTAGTATCTATTACAACATTCAACATTATCCCTAAAAATATGAAAAAATAATTTCCAGGCAACATTCATCATTATCTGTCTATTGCAACATTTATTATTGCAAGGCTAACAACATCTAACGAGAAAAGTTGCGTCTAATCTAATGTGGGCGACCTATTGCGTTATGAGGTCAGATGCGTAAAGCGTCAGGGAATAAATATCATTATTACTAAAGTTTCTCTGTTCGCGTAACACGATAATATTCATGTAGGGTTCTTTTTTTTTATCTGGACTTCGTGGGTATGCATTATCATACTCTATTACAGCTTTGAGTATGTATGTATGCATGCACGCACACACACACAAGCACGCATGCATATATATATATATATATATATATATATATATATATATATATATATATATATATAGTATATTTATGTATATATAGATATATAATGATATATATATATATATATATATATATATATATATATATAAATGCCTATATATGTGTATAATTATATATATACATATACTGTACTGTATATAGATATATATATATATATATATATATATATATATATATATATATATATATATATATATGTATACAGTATATTCAAATAAGCCATATATTTTTCGATACATTAATGTCTGGATTCTCTTAACGACCTCGGGATCAGAGTCCCAGGCGAAATCACACAAAGACAAGAGCTTGTGACTGGCCGGGAATCGAACCCTGGTCCGGCAAGCTTGTATAGACAGTGACTACCACTTGGCCAAGTGGTAGTCACTGTCTATACAAGCTTGCCGGACCAGGGTTCGATTCCCGGCCAGTCACAAGCTCTTGTCTTTGTGTGATTTCGCCTGGGACTCTGATCCCGAGGTCGTTAAGAGAATCCAGACATTAATGTATCGAAAAATATATGGCTTATTTGAATATGAAAAACAAGTCTAAATGTGCAAAGATTTATCATACATATATATATATATATATATATATATATATATATATATATATATAATATATATATTTATATATCCATATATAGGCATCTATATATATATATATATATATGCATATTTATATATATAAATGCCTATATATATATATATATATATATATATATATATATATATATGTGTGTGTGTGTGTATATATATATATATATATATATATTCCAAGATGTTAAGATTGGTCCAAATTGTCTATGAATTTCAAAAGAATAATCTATATTTGCATTAGATAAAGATTTCAAAATGAGAAAAAAAATCTAAATCTTAATATAAAAAATAATTTTCTACCTAAAACTATCTTTAATCTAAAACTATTTTCTATCTAAATTCATCTTTTATCTAAAACTGTCTTCTATCTAAAACTCTATTATTTATTTAAAGCTATTTTTTTTAAGTCTATCTTTTATCTAAAACTATTTTCTTTCTAAAATTTTCTTTTATCTAAAACTGTTTTCTACGTAAAACTGTTTTTATAAAAAACTATTTTTTTTTTATCTAAACCTATCCCACAGGACAAAATGATATCATCATCGTTTTATATTTTGCAACAGAAATAAAACAAAAATAACGCCTCATGCGCAAGCACATGCAATTACAGCAATTTTCAAGATCATATAATGGCCAGAAAATGAAACCAAGGTAAAAATAATGTACCGGATCCGTATTTACGACGACAATATTAGTGCGTAGATCAAATGAAATGGCCTAGATGCACCATTATAAGGTCTACATATCTTTGTCTATGTATGTCACCTACATTCGAAGGGGGGGGGGGGAAGGGGGAAGTGGGTATTTGACTAGAGCAGGAAGATTCCTAACCAGAATAAGGTGGGAGTAATTTGGGGTTGGTGTTATCTGGCAACTTTTCGCATCTTCCCGCCAAAACATATAAGCCAAGTCCTCAATATTATATGGATTTATTCCCAAGAACTAGCAACACTAAATAGACTAAACAAATGACATATTGTATTAGCAATGTTCTCATTTGAGCTTCATCATTATAATGATTTAGAGAAGGTTCGATTGTACAGAAATATGAAAAGTTTTATATACTAATTGGTTTCGACTTTGGCAGTAAGATGCTAACAGGAACTGGAAAACGAAATCGTGTGAAACCGTCACTAGAGTACATATTTGAATACGAATCTTGATATAAGTTGAAGATATGGCAATGCTGCTAAAAGAAATTTCCACATCCATTAGGATATAAACTATCTAGAGTAAATATTTGAATACGAATCTTCATATAAGTGCAAGATATGGCACCGCTGCTAAATAAAATGCCACATCCATTAGGATATAAACTATTTACGGTAGATATTTTATTACAAATCTTAATATAAGTGGAACATATGTCAACGCTGCTAAAATAGTTGCCACATCCACTAGGATATAAACTATTTAGAGTAGATATTTGATTACGAATAGTAATATAAGTAGAAGATATGGCATCGCTGCTAAAACCAATTGCCACATCCAATAGGATATAAACAATCTAGAGTAGATATTTTAATACAAACCTTGATAAAGTGGAAGATATGGCACGCTGCTAAAACCAATTGCCACATCCATCATATAATATTTTTTTCCATGTAAGTGGTGAATCAGAGTAAGAAAATACATCAAAGCAACTTTTAAAAATGCGACATATACCAGGTTATCAGCCTCTTCGAAGGAGAGCAATAAATCAAGGTACGAAATTAAGGCAATAGCGCTGATCTCCTTAAAGTCTTAACCCATTGTAACTAGATTATAGTAGCTGAATCAGAATCTTCTCGGGGTCAGGATATTTATGATGGGTAATCTATTATCTGTTGAATTTTGCTGAAAATGCAGTGTCATATTGAATTCATGATACGGCTGCCATTACATTTAAATTTCACTAAATCTATGACTATTTACATCATGAATGTCAAAACTGTTCCTACTGATACTATTATTGCTATTTCATAGGATTTATTTGTGATTTCAAAAGAATCTCACAATAATTATCTACACGAAAACTTACAAGTGAAGTACATATACCTTGTGTGTGTGTATATATATATATATATATATATATATTTGTAAATATATAAAAACATACACAGCATATATATATATATATATATGTGTGTGTGTGTGTAAATATATATAACCATATATAAAGCATATATATATATATATATATATATATATATATATATATATATATATATATATATATTGAATACATATATATATATATATATTTGTAAATATATATAAATATATATACACCATATATATACATAAAATTATATACAGTATGTATATTTATACACATTCCCTGTGTGTATATATATATATATATATATATATATATATATATATATATATATGCCCGTAAATATGTGAATATAAAATAAGAATAAATATGATAAAAATTGACATCTACCAGCATAACAATATCTTGAAAACAATCGATTGCAAGAGATGAATCTGTGAACGCCAAAGTTCAAGACAAAGATGCATCTGTCTTTTGCCCCTAAGGCATAATTTACGTCAAGGTGTGCTCACACAAAACCCAGATCACAGGTGGGAAGGAAACGAGTGAATATTTTATGAAGGAAATTGTACAAATTTTAGAGATGTTTCTGAGATACTGGATTTTTTTTTTTGGGGGGGGGATTATTTAAAGTGTCATTGATATTTTACTATATACTTTTTTTCGAAAACGTATAGGTTTTTCTAAATAATCATTTTACTCTCTCTCTCTCTCTCTCTCTCTCTCTCTCTCTCTCTCTCTCTCTCTCTCTCTCTCTCTCTCTTGATGAGGACAAAGAGCTTAGAATATGCTGAAGTATGCACACACACACACACACACACACACACACACACATATATATATATATATATATATATATATATATATATATATATATATATATATATATATTTAAAATGTCTGTGTGTAAGTATATATGGACAACCTATATATACATATATAAAAGCTTAGAAACACTTCTCAACATTGATAAAAACAAATTCTACTAGACGTCCTTTCCAACAAAATACTGCACAAGGGTTAGCATACATAAGAGAGAAATTTAAAGTGAGTAATGCACATGGAATCCTCCACTTGCAAAATAACCTTGTGTTTATAATTGTAAGCAATTTTAACATCTGAGCAAATAGGGGAAAAGGGTCATAATTGGATACAGCAAGGCCAGAGAGATCTGATGGAAATCTGAATTAACTTTATTTTGAATCTACGTCTATTTGTCTTTGCCGTTTTGAGGATAAATGAAAAATCTGCAATGCCAGGAGTCATGTATTATTCAATTTCTTCATATTATTTCCTTATTCTCTGAATATTCGGTGGATTTTCCTCTTCTCAGTGCAGGTCAAACTTTTAGCATCGTTTGTATAGAGTTGTTGGATCCTTTGACAAGCCAGACAGCACTTCATTGGATCCTTCTCTCCGGTTACGGTTCACTTTCCCTTTGCCTATATACGCACACCGAATAGCATGGCCTATTCTTTCCATATTCTCCTCTATACTCATACCAAACAATTCTTCTAAGTTCAAGGGGTTAACTATTGCAATATACTTGTTCAGTGGCCACTTTCCTCTTGGTAAAGACAGAGAGAGACTTCAGCTATGGTAAGCAGCTCTTCTAGGACAAGGACACTCCAAAATCAAACCTCTGTTCTCTAGCTTTGGGTAGTGCCATAGCCTCGTGTACCAAAGTCTTCCACTATTTTGGATTAGAGTTTTCTTGCTTGAGGGTACACTCGGACACAATATTCTATCTTATTTCTCTTCCTCTTTTATAGTTTATATTGGAGACATTTATTTTTATGTTACTGTTCTTGAAATAATTTATTTTTCCTTGTGTCCTTTCCTCACTGGGCTATCTTCCCTGTTGGAACCCCTGGGCTTATAGTATACTGTACTGCTTTTCCAACTAGGGTTGTAATTTAACAATTGATAATAAAAATTGTTTGCGTCATTTGAAAACTTCACACAATTTTTTGATAAAAAATATTCATTCCTAATACGGAAACGATCGTTGGACAATTTACCACATACCAATTCTCTAGCCTCTACCTTCCTACCACGCTCTTTTGACAAACGCGGTCTTCAAATAATTGACTATATCAGTTGGGTCAAGGTGCCTTTGATGCCATCTATTGGCGCTAAAGTAAAACTCGTCACTGTGTTGTTCTCGACTCTTTTGGTGACTGTTTAAGTGAGATATCATTTGCATTAGAAAAGAGAAAAATAGAAAAAACAACGATAGTATCGCAGAGAGAGAGAGAGAGAGAGAGAGAGAGAGAGAGAGAGAGAGAGAGAGAGAGAGAGAGAGAGCTACACCAAGAAATTCAACAAACGAACAAACACACACAAACACACGCCTCAAGATCAAAACGTTTAAGCCACAAATCGTTTTTATTTTTCGCCACTCAAAATGAAAACGTTCCCGTATAATAGATGTTAATCCGACAGCCCGTTCGTGCCATCAACTTAATGAAGCCCGTATATATGTTGGAGAGAGAGAGAGAGAGAGAGAGAGAGAGAGAGAGAGAGAGAGGCAGGCCAGGTTCTAGTCTTCATTACCACCTTCAAACGGATTAAGACCAACCAACAAATCATGGCGAAGTATATACAATGTCTGAGCCTCTTTTGTGGCACAGCGCTATTATCTAGGGCGTTCATAATAAAGGAGGAGCCGTTTAAAAGGAGGCACTCTTATGAATACAACTGCTACGATATGTATGTTTAATTCTAGATTTAATTATCTTTACTATCAACAGTTTGGCCAGGACACCAGCCACCTGTTGAGATACTACAACCAGAGATATATTGGATACTTTGACTGGGCAGACAGTAATACATGAAATCCTGCTCTATGGTTACGGTTCATTTGCCTTTTACCTACATATACATTGAATAGTCTGGCCTGTTCTTTACATTTTCTCCTCTGTCTTCATACACCTGACAACACTGATATTACCAAACAATTCCCCTTTACCCAAGGGGTTAGCTACTGAACTGTAAATGTTCACTAGCAACTTTCCTCTCGGTAAGGGTAAAAGAGACTCTTTAGCTATGATAAGTAGCTCTTCTAGGAGAAAGACACTCCGAAATCAAACCATTGTTCTCTACTCTTGGGTAGTGCCATAGCTTCTGTACCATGGACTTCCATTCTCTTGAGTTAGAGTTCTCTTGCTTGGGGGTACACTCTGGCACACTATTCTATCTTATTTTTCTTCCTCTTGTTTTGTTAAAGTTTTTATAGGTCATATAGGAAATATTTATTTTAAGGATGTTACTATTCCTAAATTATCTTATATTTCTTTATTTCCCTTCCTCACTGGGCGATTTCCATTGTTAGCAACCCTGGGCTTACATCATCCTGCTTTTCCAACTAGGGTTGTAGCTTAGCAAGTAAAAATAATAATAATGATTATAGAACTGATTGTATAAATGATGAAGGCAGAGATATATAAAAATATTATATATCCAATTGGATCATTCAATGAGGATGACTATGAGACTAAAGTAATTGGTCGCTTGAGGTGGCTTAAAAATCCACCTCTCTCTCTCTCTCTCTCTCTCTCTCTCTCTCTCTCTCTCTCTACGCGTGTAATCCCCTCTATATGATAAACAGCAAGTGCATGGCATATATATATATATATATATACAGTATGTGTGTGTGTCTTTCCTGTCACGCTAAGTTGCATTACCAAATGTGTGACTACTCGATCTCTACCCGTCCCTCGGGTAGGGGTGAGAGGTAATAGCATTACCCTGGTGTGAGGGGGTACTCCGACAGAGAGAGAGAGAGAGAGAGAGAGAGAGAGAGAGAGAGAGAGAGAACATATAAATATTTAAAGTAAATAGTCAAGTCACCAGCAGTAAAGGTCTCGCTGTGAAGGACGGGAGAATAGTCCGAGAGATTCCTTCATCTGCATAAAATATGTATGGATCAGACCCAGAGGTGTTACTACATTGAAATCATCCTACTGTGCTAGAGCGTCCCATCCTCTTAATGTCACACAATCAATCAATCAATCATATATATATATATATATATATATATACATAATACACACAGTCATACCCTTCGTTACGTCAGTTCAACATTAGTTCCGACTTTCCTTTGCTCATACGGCTAGTTTATAAAATCTGTGTTAGTCCTTTCTCCTTACGTCGGTTTCTATTTTGTACATTAATGTTAAAGTTCTGTTCTGTACATGGAAGTTTATTAATATAGTTAATTTGTTTTTATATAACGAGTATTTTTTTAGGTTCAGTGAGCGTATAGGGAACATATAAGTAAACTATGTAAACCAATTAATGACGTTAGGCGGGGTTTTACGGTGTATATATATATATATATATATCCTCTCATGCTCAGCAAAAACACTCTGAAACCACACTCTCCCACAAATTGCCCAAACTGACTTGTAGTAGTTGAGATGGCGGGAAGGGGGAGAGAAGTGTTGAATCTTTGCGTGTGGATGTCTATCTAAATATTTAGATGTCATTACTCTATATATATATATATATATATATATATATAAGTAAGTAGGTAAGTTTCTCAGTTCGTCTTGGTAACACACCATAAGACGTAAAATCCAATGAAGCCATTAACTTATTCTTCGCCCCCGAGACCTTCTCTGGGTCCCTGGTGCAGTAGCTCACACCGAGACCCAGAAATTAAAGTAAGAGAAGGAGACAAATCTTCTTATTATTAAGTTATATAATCACGCGAAGACTTTTGTGTGATTCTCCCGATGTTCTTTTGATGGTGAAAAAAATTCCATTTCAAGTCTCCTCTTACGCTGTCTTGGTTTTCCTGCTTTGGGAAATCCAGGTTATTCAAATTTCTCTTCCTCTTTTATTTTTTGCAAGAATTTGCTTTCATCATTACCTCTCTCTCTCTCTCTCTCTCTCTCTCTCTCTCTCTCTCTCTCTCTCTCTAGAAGCTAAGCAGCCAAGGCCCTCATGAGATATACGCAGATTCTAAATGGGGATTCAGTCGAGATTTGCAAAGAGCCAACCTACTTTTCTTGTTCCCATCTTTTGATTAAGAGGATTCATGACCTGGGTATCTTGCAGTCTCATATGTGTATGTATATGTGTGTGTATATATATATATATATATATATATGTTATCTCACTTTTACTTTATATTTGTATATATGTATATATATGTACATAATATATATATATATATATATATATGGATATATATATATATATATATATTATGTACATATATATACATATATACAAATATAAAGTAAAAGTGAGATAACATATATATATATATATATATATAAATATATATATATATATATATATAAATATAGAGTAAGAAAATTTATGTATACACATACATACATACATACATACATACATACATGTGTGTATTTTTCTGATGTATGTAAACGATGATCTTTATCCAATAAATAAACGAATAAATGAACTAATTCAGTAGACCTGTCACATGGCCTTATGCAAAAAAGAAAAAAAAATATTATGAAGTCAAGTAAGCTTGAAGGACGAATATTACCAAGCAGCGGTAAACGAAGATAATCATAATCATAACCATAATGCTAATCATAATCATAATCGTATGATTGGTTTTATGAATCTACGTCTGGATACTACAGCTAGTGAACTATTGTGTCCTTTGACTGGCCAGAGAGCATTACATTGGATCCTTCTCTAGTTACGGCTCATTTTACCTTTGCCTACACACACACCAAATAGTCTGGTCCATCTTTTCCACATTCTTCTCTGTCCTCATACACCTGACAGCTAGCCTAAAATTTCTTCTTCGCTCTAGGGGTTAACTACTGAATTGTTTAGAGGCTACTTTCCTATTATTATTATTATTATTATTATTATTATTATTATTATTATTATTATTATTGTTGTTACTTGCCAAGCTACAACCCTAGTTGGAAAAGCAGGATGCTATAACCCAATGGGCTCCAACAAGGAAAATAGCCCAGTAAGGAAAGGAAGCAAGGACATAAGAGAAGTAATTACTAGTTAAAATAGAATATTTCAAAAACAGTAACATTAAAATAAACATCTCCTATATAGACTACAAAAACTTTAACAAAATAAGAGGAAGTGAAATCAGATAGAATAGTGCGCCCGAGTGTACCCTCACGCAAGAGAACTCTAACCCAAGACAGTGGAAGGCCATGGTACAGAGGCTATGGCAATACCTAAAATTAGAGAACAATGGTTTGATTTGGGGGTGTCCATCTCCTATAAGAGCTGCTTACCATAGATAAAGTCTCTCTTCTTCCCTTACCAAGATGAAAGTGGCCACTGAACAGTTACAGTGCAGTAGACCTTGAGTGAAGAAAATTTGTTTGGTAATCTCAGTGCTGTCCAGTGTATGAGAACAGAGGAGAATACGTAAAGAATAGGCCAAACTATTTGGTGTATGTGTAAACAAACAGAAAATGAACCGTAACCAGAGAGAAGAATCCAATGTAGTAATGTCTGGCCAGTCACAGGACCCAAGTACTACTAGCAGTAGTATCTCAACGGGTGAACAAGACTCTTTAGCTATGGTAAGCAGCTCTTCTACGAGAAGGACATTCCAAAATCAAACCATTGTTATCTAGTGTTGGGTAGTGCCATAGCCTCTGTACCATAGTCTTCCACTGTCATGGGTTAGAGTTCTCTTTCTTGGGCGTACACTCGAGCAAACTATTTTATGTCTCCTTATTTCCTTTCCTCATTGGGTTATTTCCCTTGTTGGAGCCCCTGGGATTATAGCATCCTGCTTTTCCAACTAGGGTTGTAGCGGTCTCTCTCTCTCTCTCTCTCTCTCTCTCTCTCTCTCTCTCTCTCCATTATGAATAGCGTATAAATTATAAAGCACTAATTTCATTTCGCTTTTGCCGTAAGGTCAAAGTATATTATATTAATTTAAAGATTTCGCCAAGTTTAGTGATACGTCATTTGTCATGTGGTTCTCTTTTTTTTTTTCAGTCAACTATTTTTCCTTATCTCCAACCCACCTCTTTTCCCTTTACTCTTTCCATCTCTATTCTAGGGGTTCCTTTGTTCTCTACGCCCTTTGTACAATTCAGCTGTTAAGATTATTTTTAGTGCATTTCTTATGCTTAATAAGTTCAAATTCCGTTCGCGTCCCATACGCGTTCTAGATATTTTCATACCGTCTTGTTTACCATCCGTTTGTCTAATGTGACGCATCTCTAGCCTCCTTTGTTTACGTGTTGTTGTTTACGCAGATAGGCCATTGTGTATTTTTTTGGGCAATTAGCTATTTTGCGCCAAGAAATAGCCTTCCGTTAAGTTCCTGGGAAAGAGGACACATTAAACAGAGGTAAAATAGCAGCGGGTCAATATTCGCAATTTTTTTTTTTAAGGCGAAGTGGGAGTATATTGAATGTAGAAAAATATGATACTTGGTCTATTGATCTAGGTGAGTTCAAAGTGTTCCGATTATGTATGCGCTTCTATACAATATATACACGTGCCATTATCTAGAGAAATCAATGGGTTTACGAACAATGGGGGTCTCTTTATGGATTTTAATTGATGACCCGTTTGATGTATTACGCCTCGGGTTTATGTATGGTTTTAGAAAAGTTATGTTTGACCCACTGCTTGTGCTAATTAAGCTTATGCAGGTTGTTCTTCCAATTGCCGTCATCATGCATTAACACAAGGTGCAGGGTTTTATATAGAAAATATTTATTTTAATGTTGTTACTCTTCTTAAAATATTTTATTTTTCCTTGTTTCCTTTCCTCACTGGGCTATTTTCCCTATTGGGGCCCCTGGGCTTATAGCATTCTACTTTTCCAACTAGGGTTGTAGCTTAGCAATTAATAATAATAATAATAATAATAATAATAATAATAATAATAATAATAATAATAATAAATAATCCTTCTAAAGGCAACTTATTATTACTACTAGCTATTCTACAACCCTAGTTGGAAAAGCAGGAACCTGTTAAGCCCAGGGGCTTCAGAAAGAAAAAAATAGCCAGTGAGGAAATGAAATAAGGAAACAGATAGAATAGTGTGCCCAAGTGTACCCTCAAGCAAGAGAACTCTAAACCAAGACAGTGGAAGACCATGGTACAGAGGGCTATGGCACTACCCATGCCTGTCTTGCATACGGAAAAGGCATACAAGGCTAATGATTAACAAAGCAAATTTTACCGAGTAATGTTTAGAACGAATCATAAAAACCAATATATCAAATAAGTATAATATATAAAAATAATTATATAAATTTTTAAACAAAAACATACAGTATCAAAATTCTTATTAGATTAAAAACTATATCACAATATATGTATATATATATATATATATATATATATATATATATATATATATATATAATCAAAAAATTAATATTTACTAAATCTGCAAAAATACATATTTGTGGAAATTCGAACAAGACAAAGATAAAGATCAGTACTGCATATACAAATACGAGAAAATTAAAGAATGAAATCAGGCAAACAGAAAAAAAAATCAATTGACTATACCAATACACAAAACATAAATACAAAATTATTCAAAATATATGACATGTAAAACAATCAACCAAAAATGCAAAACACAATTAATAATTATAAAAAGCAGCTAAAGAAACAATTAAAGAAAAAGCCATTAGGGAAACAGCGCTACAAAGAAAATCTTGATATTGAGACAAGAAGAAAATTTTCTTAACACAACAAATAAGAAGGAGATAAAGAAACAATGAAAGAAAAAGCCATATGGAAAACACAGCTATAAAGAAAAAACTTAATATTGAGACAAGAAGAAAATTTTCTCAAGACAACTCATAAAAAACAAATAAAGAAACAATTAAAGAAAAAGCCCAAAGGGAAACAGCTAAAAAGAAAATCTTGATATTGAGACAAAAAGAAAATTTTCTTAACACAACTCATAAGAAAAAGATAAAGAAACAATTAAAGAAAAAGCCAAAAGGGAAACAGCGCTACAAAGAAAATCTTGATATTGAGACAAGAAGGAAATTTTCTTAAGACAACTAATAAGAAACAGATAAAGAAACAATTAAAGAAAAAGCCCAAAGGGAAACACAGCTACAAAGAAAATCTTGATATTGAGACAAGAAGAAAATTTTCTTAACACCACTCATAAGCAAAAGATAAAGAAACAAGTAAAGAAAAAGCCAAAAGGGAAACAGCGCTAAAAAAAAAAATCTTGATATTGAGACAAGAAGGAAATTTTCTTAAGACAACTAATAAGAAACAGATAAAGAAACAATTAAAGAAAAAGCCATATGGGAAACACCGCAACAAAGAAAATCTTGATATTGAGAGAAGAAAATTTTCTTAAGACAACTAATAAGAAACATAAAGAAACGATTAAAGAAAAGCCAAAAGGGAAACAGCTACTCAGAAAAACTTGATATTGAGAAAGAAAATTTTCTTAAGACAACTAATAAGAAACATAAAGAAACAATTAAAGAAAAAGCCAAAAGGGAAACAGCCACTCAGAAAAACTTGATATTGAGACTAGAAAATTTTCCTTAAGACAACTAATAAGAAACATAAGAAACAATTAAAGAAAAAACACAATTAACAATTCTAAGACACAGTTAAAGAAAAGCCATAAAGAAAACACCGCTACTAAGAAAATCTTGATATTGAGACAAAGAAAATTTTCTTAAGACAACTAATAAGAAACAGATAAAGAAACAAAGAAAAAGCCAAAAGGGAAACATCGCTACAAAGAAAATCTTGAAATTAAGACGAGAAGGATTTAGGATATGATCCTAATGTTGTGCCCCCCCCCCCCACCCAAGTGGCCATAATCACTTTTTAATAGAGCTAATACACTAAATCATTCCAAGACTTCAGTATCACATGTAGGTATAAAAAAGAGCATGTTCTAAATGAAACTAGAGTACGCGACCCCGTCAAAATGACTTCTAATTATTTACATACATACACATTCAGCCCTTCTCACCACCACCCCCCTTTTTCTAACCTCTTGGGATACCCCCCTTCTCACCAGGGTATGACTACTCTCCCTCGCTTTCTATATCCTCTATCCGACGGACGAGGAGGGACCAAGTAAGTTATACGTCTGGCAATGCCACTTAAAAGTCACCGGAATAAATATATATGTATATGTATATATATATATATATATATAATATATATATATATATATATATATTATATATATATACATACTGTATATATATATATATATTATATATATATATATAATATACATACTGTATATATATATATATATATATATATATATATATATATATATACATATATATATACTGTATAGAGAGAGAGAGAGAGAGAGAGAGAGAGAGAGAGAGAGAGAGAGAGAGAGAGAGAGAGAGAGAGAGAGAGAGAAAGCGTGGGCATACAACACGCAATTAATTATACAAAAAACAAACTAAAAATATAAACATAAAACCTTTCATTGATAACGCAACAAATATGCAACCAAGTATGTCAAATGACCTACATACTAATAATAAACTAACACTATAATAATGTGTTTTTTATGTCCCAATCAGTCACTGATTCTCGTCAGGTGTCAACAAGCTGGCCTGTCCTTTGATTGGGGGAAAAAAATCATTCGTATTATGGCCACACTCGAAAGGTTTAGAACATTGAGAGGCGAGGTGTGGGTACGTAGTGTTAAAGTGTTAAATATCTAAGGAGTTATAAAGGTTAATTATAAAGGTTTTCTTGCGTTGTGTGAAGAGTCTGGAAGAGTTTGAAGGTTATTATCACAATGCTGCATAACTTTGTTTAAAGTATATGGAAGGAAAATTGAATGATTATAAGGAGGGAGAGAGAGAGCCTTACCTTATTTGCCTTATTTTTTGTTTGGGTTCCCCCAGGTCCCTCAGTGTGAGGCACCTCGTATATCCACCAGAGAGTTGCTAATACATCTTCCGGTGTATTTGCATCTTCCAGTCTTGGATGGTCTGGGATGCATCTTAGGTATTTATCGAGCTGCTTTTTAAACGCATCTACGCTCACTCCTGATATGTTTCTTAGATGAGCTGGCAGCACATTAAATAGTCGCTGCATTATCGATGCTGGTGCGTAGTGGATAATGTCCTGTGCGCCTTTCTCAGTTTACCTGGAATGCTTTTTGGTACTATTAATCTACCTCGGCTTGCTCTTTCTGATACTTTAAGCTCCATGATGTTTTCAGCAATTCCTTCTATTTGCTTCCATGCTTGTATTATCATGTAGCGTTCTCTTCTCCTTTCTAGATTGTATAGTTTTAAAAATTGCAGTCTTTCCCAGTAATCAAGGTCCTTAACTTCTTCTATTCTAGCAGTATAGGACCTTTGTACACTCTCTATTTGCGCAATATCCTTTTGGTAGTGTGGGTACCATATCACATTGCAGTACTCGAGTGTACTACGCACATAAGTTTTCGTAAAGCATAATCATGTGTTCAGCTTTTCTTGTTTTAAAGTGTCCTGAATAACATTCCCATTTTTGCTTTACATTTAGCCAACAGTGTTGCTATTTGGTCGTTGCATAACATATTCCTATTTAAAATTACACCAAGGTCTTTAATTGCTTCCTTGTTTGTGATTGTCTCATTATTAGGTCCCTTGTATGCATACACCATTCCTTCTCTGTTTCCATAATTTATTGATTCGAATTTATCGGAGTTAAATACCATCCTATTTATCTCCGCCCATTCATATATTTTGTTTAGATCTCTTTGTAGTGAGTTCCTATCTTCATCACAAGTAATTTCTCTACTTATTCTTGTGTCATCGGCGAAACTTCTCACTACGGGAGTTTTCAACATCACAGTCTATGTCTGAGATCATAATAACAAATAGCAGTGCAGCTAATACCGGTACCTTGGGGCACACCAGATATTACCTGGGCTTCATCTGATTTCTCGTCATTTGCAACCACTATCTGTTTTCTGTTTTGCAGGAATTCTTTTACCCATTTTCCTATCTTTCCCACAATATTATGCTTTCTCATTTTCTTTTCTCCAATATGTTATGGTCTACCTTGTCAAAGGCTTTTGCAAAATCTAGATAGATCACATCTGTGTCTTTTTCATTTATCATATTATTGTATATGTTTTCATAGTGAGCTATCAGTTGGGTCTGTGTACTTTTTCCAGGTACGAAACCGTGTTGACCCATATTGAACAAATTATTTTTGACCAAATGGTTCATTATTTTCTTTTTATTACCCTCTCATACACTTTCATAATATGTGATGTTAGACTAACAGGTCTATAATTGCTTGCCTCTAGTCTTGATCCACTTTTGAAGATAGGGGTTATATAAGCTAATTTATGTTTAACATATATCTCGCTCATATCTATACTCTGTCTGAGCAGTATTGCAAGTGGCTTCGCGATAGTGTTTGCAGTTTTTTTTAACAAAATCGCTGGAACTCCATCTGGTCCGGCTGCCGATCCATTTTTAATTTCGTTTATAGCCGTGACAATATCTGCTTCATTAATATCTATATCCGTTAGATATTCAACATTTTCTTCTCTCATTTCTGTTTCATTATTCTCATTCGCAATTCTTGGCGTGAACTCACTCTTATATTTTTCTGCTAATAGTGTGTAAAGTGTGTAAACGTTATTCGAAACGAAATTGAATGGTGAATAGAAAAGACGAAGAGAGAGAGAGAGAGAGAGAGAGGAGAGAGAGAGAGAGAGAGAGAGAGAGAGAGAGAGAGAGAGAGAGAGAGGGAGAGAGAGAGAGAGAGAGCATAATGTGTAAAGTTATTCGAAACGAAATTGAATGGTGAATAGAAAAGACGAAGAGAGAGAGAGAGAGAGAGAGAGAGAGAGAGAGAGAGAGAGAGAGAGAGAGAGAGAGAGAAATATATTTGATATCAAGCAACCGTCGATAAAGAAACCACATCTTGCAACATTTCACATAAACGTAACATTCATCTGTTGCATGAAAGTTACGTCGTCACCTCCATTACGGGAGATGATATAACGTGTATGTAACAACGTAGTAAGAACCCAAAAATAACATTTTATTCACAAGAGAGAGAGAGAGAGAGAGAGAGAGAGAGAGAGAGAGAGGAGAGAGAGAGAGAGAGAGAGAGAGAGAGAGAGAGAGAGATTCTTTTAAAAATGTTGGAAAAACATTTATTGAGAAATGAGAGAATTTTTGTTAAATATTTGGGGAAAATACTTATTGAGAGAGAGAGAGAGAGAGAGAGAGAGAGAGAGAGAGAGAGAGAGAGAGAGGAGAGAGAGAGAGAGAATCATGAAAAAGTTTTATTCACAAGAAGAAAAAGGAGAAGAGAGAGAGAGAGGAGAGAGAGAGAGGAGAGAGAGGAGAGAGAGAGAGAGAGAGAGAGAGAGAGAGAGAGAGAGACCTCCACAACCGCCATAAATATGGAGACAGGGATCACGCTAAAGATTACGTTTTCATCCAAAGAAACAATCAGTCAAGGAGAGAGAGAGAGAGAGAGAATTCACAATTCCTTCTTTATTGATGGTGTATAAATTACTAATGGCAAGTCATTGATCATAAAGTCTTCATGATAAGGTCATAAAGTTTAATTAATGATCAATGAGAGAGAGAGAGAGGAGAGAGAGAGAGAGAGAGAGAGAGGAGAGAGAGGAGAGAGAGAGAGAGAGAGAGAGAGAGAGAATAATCTTTTTTAGTCATATAAAACAATAAAAATATGAGGTGACAGCAGCCTATTCATTACCTATACCGAACACTTTAAATGCCTGCCATATTGCATCTATACATCAAAGCGTTTTCTGTATATATATGACCTATACATCTATTTCAATTGTACTCTCAAACGTTTCACATAACTCACACATAGCCAAACACTTGATTACCACAATAGCCATGATTTTGCTATCAAAATTTCTACCAAGCATCTACAATGTCCTCTCGTCCATTCTTTCCGGAACTTTCTCTCCGCCAGAAACACCTTACTAAATCTAGTCAGCTCTCTGTCAGACTTACTTTCTACATTGAAAGTGATATGTCCACATAACTCTTACGGCTACCTTTATCAACTTTACTTTTACACAAAGAACGAATCATTCTTCTCGTATATTCTTTGGAACCTTTCCCCTCCGCCAAAAATACCTTACAAACCCTAGTCAGTCAATAAATAACACTATCACACTATATTGCAGCATTCTTAGCCTTACACCGCTCACCTCTATCTTTCTTTTATCTACCACATTAAACAAACCTTCCACACACTATTTAGAACCAGGACTACATTCATGTACTTATTATTATTATTTATTATTATTATTATTATCTATTAAATAATTATTATTCATTAATTATTAATCATTAATCATTAATTATTATTATTATTATTATTATTATTATTATTATTATTATTACGAGGTAGGCTGCAACCATAGATGGAAAAGCAGGCTGCTATTAGCCAAATGGCTCCAACAGAGAACAGCAGCCCAGT
>NC_090753.1:96583767-96591267 GCF_036898095.1 Palaemon carinicauda | reverse complement strand
TTAGCCATAATCAACCGAGGACGAATGTCCAAATAGGCACATTAAAAAATAATAACAATGCATATAAAAAAGATATTACCAAAGCAAAAGAAAAATGCATGATAAAACCAAGATCCTATATATGGTACATTGCTAGCAAATGATTATATGGTACCAAAAAAAAACTTCTGACTTACATATGACTCGGTAACTTGATAAAGAATAATTGTTACCTTTGTCAGAAACAAAATACTCAATTTTTAGTGCACAAACACGAATTCCTGGTACGTACACGTACCACGGTTTCGTACACACATACATACATAATATATATATATATATATATATATATATAATATATATATATATATATATATTATATATATATATATATATATATATATATATATATGGCTGATATATTTTATTATGTATATATATATATATATATATATATATATATATATATATATATATATATATATATATATATATATGGCTGATATATTTTATTAGATGCCCATAGATTCTGTTATATATTTTATTTTTTTTTCTCTCTTCTTTTTTAACATTCCGGCTTATATATTTTTATATAAGCCGGAAAAAATTATTTATATCCTTTTTTTTTTTTTTTTTAAATGTTGTTTTAAATGTATTTTTAACAATGCAAATGTAGAAAATTTCTTTAATTACATATTACTAGCGTACTAATCAGCTTTTCATACAAACTCTTCCCGACAAATTACTCCTTTAGCGAATGAGGTGGCCACTCAAACAGCTTTGAACTGAATCAAATAGGGCGTATTGTCGGGGCTAGGCAAATCGTTCCTTTTTAGCTGCTTGCTGTGCCGTAACCTACGCCAAACAAGGATGTTCACGGCGATAAATATCACCACCGTGATACACAAACCAGCTAGTAGTATGGGGTGAAGAATTTCCTTATAAGTCGGTGACAGGTGGTCCATTTCGGTTATTTTCATCAACCGCTTGGCAACTTGTCCGTTGTACGGGAGAGGAAGTGCTGGCATTGTAGAGGTCCACGTGAAGTTCGCGAAGTAGGCTCGTTCTCTGATGATTGTCCGTAGACCAGTCACCATGGAATTCGGGGAAGTCCCGACACAACCATCTGCTGCGACGACGATATGGGTGAAGGACGTGGATCCGTCAGGGCATGATACATTGAAGCCGTCCTTGTCGTATCGTATCCACGAGCCATTATTCAGTCTGCAATTGAACTCATTATTGTCAAAGGGATAAAGCTTATCCAGACAATTTTCACTTGTATGGGAGAGAGCACCGTCTAGCACTATACCTAACTCGCATGAATCCATTAAGTTTTTATGGAATTCAAATGAGTCAGCTGTACATATTTTTCTATCCATTGCGTCTGAACAGTGAGTTAATTGATTTAAGTCTTTAATGACCGTATATGTTTCCTTGTCTGGGGAAATCAATACGTGTCCTGTCAAACTGGATATTACTGGATTTGAGTGATTCGTCATGAAAGTCGGAAATGGTGATATCCTGTAAGATTGCCAGGCATCAGAAGAATCAAAGGGAATTGTAATCCTAATCTTGTTATTATCTACGTTTACTGTAATTAGGCTGTAATAAAATTCTAACCTATGTTCATCTAACAAAGGAACATAGCCTAGTTCATCCCTTCCGTTCTTCAGAATTAATTTTAAGTAACTTATAGGCAACAAATGGGGCGACAATACACCTTTAGTTGCTAACGTGATAGCTTCTACATAATCCTTGGATTTCTCAATGAAATGTGTAATTCTGTTATGTATGTGATTATCTTTGAATCATAATACGTTAATGTTGCCAACAAATCCTGTACTTCCATAATTTGAACGATATTATCTGAATGTTCATTTAATAAATCCATAATTTTATTGATTGAAGCTAACTGATTCCTTAGTTCTGACATAATCAATTCATCTTTATGAGTCAAGAACTCAATTTTCTTATTTTGATTACTAATTTTAAGACGATTGGAAATTCCTAAACCTAAACTTGCAACAGACCCAAAGATGCTTAATGCAGCATAAATAAACGGATTCCGTCTTTCTTTATGTTCGTGTCCTACAGTCCACATCAAAAGGTCATAAGCCAAAGATCCTGTCTCGCCAGTCTTATTTTTCAAGTAATCAGATAGCATCTCTGCAACTTTTAATGTTGATCCAAGCAAACTCTTAGTAGTCAAATGAAAATGTCTTCTATGCAACTCATCCAATAATGCAGAAAACCTTGAAATGGCGGTTCTTAAGCTAATGACATCATTCTCTTGAAGAAAAATTGCTTGCATATTCACTTCTACAATTACTACAATTACTATATTGCCATATTTAAAATATATATTTTTAGTCTTAGAGCTCATCCCACACGAGAAAAATGTCTGAGCGAACAATATCACTCCCAACAACAAAAAATTTATCTTGGAAACCTGTAACGAGAAAAAATATATGTAATTACTCCTGTATTAAAAAGAAAACTTTTAATCACACAAAACAAAATAAAATTTTCCTTCACTTCTTTTCCTCTCTTTTCTTTTTAATTTCTTATGTGAGCCAATGGTACTATTCTCTCATCCGTGGGTTGGGATACGTTTTGAACTCTAAACCTATTGGCCGTTAATGTTTCCAAAATGTTAAATGGGCCTTCAAACTTAGGTGTTAGTTTATAATTGAGCCCTTTTCTGACATTGATTTGAATATAGATGTTATCACCCACGGTATATGTTTTAGTTGGTTTCGCTATTTCATCATGATTCCTTTTCATTATGATTTGTGATTCTTCTAAATTCTTTCGAAGGATATCATATCGACTTATACTTGCATTTATACATTCTTTTAAAGGATTGACAGATTAGTTGTAGGCGTTAATACATGGAAAGATGTTCTAACTGGGGTACCATACAATGCTTCATGCGGTGACATTTTAATTGATATATGATATGAATGATTCAGAGTACTCAGTGCCGCCGGTATTGCAATATCCCAGTTTTGGTCTGATCCCCCTAGTGTTACCCTCAATATATTTAATATCTTCCTATTTGCTCTTTCCACTAGCCCATTCGACTCTGGGTGATATATCATGGTATTTATTTTCTTTATGTTGAGGAATTCACACAATGAGGTAAGAAAGTGATTATTAAATTCACCACCCGAGTCTGAGATTATCATGTGTGGAATTCCATGTTTACAAATGTAACACTCGTAAAACTTCCTAGCGCATTCAATCGCAGTTTTAGTTTTAAGCGCTATTAGTTCTGTATATCGAGTTAAAGCATCTATAATTACTAAGAGGTGCTTATTTCCTCTGTCTTACTTGTAAAATCCTGTTAACAAATCTAAATGTATTCTTTCAAAGGGTTGATTGGGCACAGGATAAGCTCCTAGGCTGACAGGTGTTTTCGTATGCCCTTTGTTTTCCTGACATGTGCGACAATTAGCTATGTGTCTTTTTATATCTGTAAGCATTGTATGCCAATAAAACAATGATTTGGCTTTCTGTGACATTAATGAGAACCCAGGGTGTCCATGTAATGGATTTGAATGCAACCAATTCAGGACAGTGGAAATAAGTGAGATTGGTACTACTACCTGGTCGTTAGTTACATGTGGTGTATTGCGGGTTTTCCTTGTCACAGTCCTACACAGAATATTATCTTTGATTATATAATTCTGCTGCTTATACTTTATATATTCCTTTTCTTTATGATTGCATTCCAAAGCATTTATAATTGTTTCTATTTTCTGATCTTTTCTTTGCTCAGTCTGTAACAATTCAGCACTCCAGCTAAGTCTTCTTGTTCAGATATTGTTTTTACAATAGGCATGGATGTTGATATATCTATTAATTCAGCTAAAGGCTCCGTACAAGATGACACGGGGTTGCGTGATAATGCATCCGCGATGATATTTGCTTTCCCAGGTAAATACCCGATTCTTGCGCCAAAATCTTGAATGATCAAATGCCACCGAGTTCGTTTAGGGCTGTGATTGAAGCCTTTAAAGAACTCTGTTAGTGGTTTATGGTCAGTAAGAACCTTAACGGGGTAACCGTAAATTATGAACTTAAAATGCACTAGCGAATTAACAATAGCTAGTCCTTCCTTGTCTATTACTGCATACTTACTTTCGGAAGTTCTCAATTTTCGAGAATAGAAAGCTATCGGGAAAAATTGTTTATCATATTGCTGAAGCAATACCCCTCCTACTCCTAAGTCTGAGGCGTCTGTTGCAATGAAGAATTCCTTACCGAAGTCAGGAAATTTTAAGAAAGGAGAACTACACAGTTCATCTTTCAAAGTATTAAACGCCTGTTGATGTTGCTCAGACCATATGAAATCTACGCCCTTCTTCGTAAGATCAGTTAAAGGAGCGGCTATTATTGAATAGTTGCGTATAAAACGCCTGTAATATCCACTACAACCCAGAAATTGCTGTATTCCCTTGACATTAGTAGGTATGGGAAAATTACGGATAGCCGACACCTTATCATGGACTACTTTGAGACCTTGGCTTGACACCATGAAACCCAAATATATTAATTCTGTTTTGAAAAATTCACACTTACTAATCTTTACCCTAAAGTTATGTTGTCTTAATCTCTGTAGTACTAGTTCTAACTTACGTAGATGTTCTTCTAAGGTGTTGGAAAAGATTACAAGATCATCCATATAGGCATGCAATATATCCCCTAACAAGTCTCCAAACACTATGTTAATCATTCTTGTAAATGTTATAGGAGCACAACGTAAACCAAAAGGCATACGTAAAAATTCATAATGTCCCCTGGCTGTGCTGAAGGCTGTGTATGGGATACTATCTTCTTCTAATGATATCTGGTGAAAGCCTTTAAGTAAGTCCAAACTGGTAAAATATTTATTCTGACCTAACAAAGACAAAATATCGTCAGTACATGGCACTGGGAATCGATCAGGGATCGTTTCCTCGTTTAGACGACGAAAGTCGACACATATACGCCATGTTCGATCTTTTTTTCGGTACAACTATTAAAGGAAAATTATAAGGGCTGTTTGATTTTCTAATGACTCCTTCCTCTAATATTTTACCTACTTCATCATTTATTTCATTCTGGAATTTCATAGGGAGTCTGTATGAGGGTACATATATAATTTTCTGCTTGTCCTTTAACCTTATTTGATGCTCGATCACATCTGTTTTTCCTAAGGATCCATCCGTAGTGGAAAAGACATCTTGATATTTAGTTAAAAGTTCAAAAATTTTCTGCTGAATTTCTTCGTCTTGAATGTCCTTACTGATTTTATTTTTAATAGATCGCAAAAGGGATTCATCCGCAACTGATTGAGAGTGATTGATTTCAGCAACGGTAAGAATACGATGTTTATAAACTTCTACATCCAAGATATGTTGATTTTTGTGAATTACTAAAGTGTTATTTAAATGATTACAGACTTCGATATTACATTGCTGATGTGAGCCTACTGTATAAATAGCTTGTGTGACAGACAATCCGTTAGTTTTCAAAGTATCGGAAAGGATTAATATTTCAGATCCCGGTAGTGTTTTCTTTATTTGCACTATTAAATTCGAAGGTATGTTTGGTTCGATAGATTGCGTGCAAGATGATATTACGGGTGAACGAGAATTCTGCTGGGTCGCGTATATTATTTCTTTATTAGTGAGACAAGTTATTGGTTCTTCAACGTACGTTACGGTTACATTTGTCGTCTCCTTTTTATCCAAAACTGATTTTAAGGTATTAGAAGACTTATAGAATTTCCCTTTGATATACACGCCGTGCTTGGCAGGAGCTAAGATAATGTTCTGATTTCCTATAGATGGGTATCCTATAATTACAGCTGGATACATATTAATGTTTTTTACAACAACAAATGTATCGGCAAATGTGCGATTACCGACTCTGAACTGAATATGAGTTATGCCTATGACGTTTAATTCATTATTTCCTATACCTGAAAGTCTGATTCCTGATTTTTCAATTGGAAAGTTCGAAAACAACAAATGATGTGTCTTCAAATCCATGATATTACGTGGACTACCAGAGTCAAAAAATAACGTAAAGGATTTGTGTTCTAAATTTACAGCATATAAGGTTGGCAGTAACTCATTTTGGCTTATTATTGTATGAATTCGTTGCAAATCTACGGGAGCATGCACTGTTTTACTTAATTCAGCCGTGTGTTTCATAGGAAAATCTATTGTCTCACAATTATCTGATAAAACATTAAATTGATTATTTAATACTATTGATGTTGACATGAATGACCTTGACCCAACATCACTCTCTTCCCCTCTAGAGTTAACTATGTGGTATTTGCTTTGCTCTGCACATTCTGAAAATTAGTCTGACCTTGCGAGGTCTGGTTTGACGGCCCAGGCTCAGCGATATTTGAAGAAGTGTTTGTTTGTTTCGGACTCTGAACTGCATTGACATTTGGTTGTTTCTTCTTATTGTTAAAATGAGGATTTTTCTTTTTATTTCCATATGGAATTGACTGTGGAATTGACTGTGTATTTCTAGGATATTGTTGTGTCTTACGCGAGTAACATTGACAATAAGAATGCGTTGCAGTGTTGTGAATTGAGCAAAATTTTGTTCTACAGTCTGCGCTTATGTGACCTTGACGTTTGCAGTTGTAACACGTCAATCCCACTACTGGACTGTTAACTACGTTCACTGTTTGTGGTTTTGTTTTATTCTTTGCAAAAACTTGAGTTAACACAGGATCGAGATCTGGACACTTGGACATGTGTTTCTTTATCTGTTTATAGACATCCAATTCCGTACTTGCAGGCGTTAACTTCTTATCAAAACACCGCACTAAAGCTTCAGGCAACATAAGTGTCATGCAAGTCAAATACATTAATCGTAAAAAATCTTTCACGGAGATGTTATCGTTAGTAACCCAAGTGGAATTACCTAAAATGTCCTGATATTCGTTAAGCCTATCAGCTATGAGAGCTGCTCTCTCAATAACATTAAGCCGATTCATAGTGGCTTGATTAAGTGTATTTCGTAACGTTAACACTACATCCAAGGCTTCCTCACCCCCATAGATCGCGCGTAACCTAACTTTGAAATCATCCCAAGTAACTGCTTCTTGAAATGAAACACCTCTGAAATACGCACTCGCATCCCCCTTAGAAAAATCTATAAAACTTTTAGCTTCTTGTAATTGTACAAAAGGGTCTACGATTTGTTTGGCATTTAAATGGGCATCAACGGATGAAATCCATGACTCCACATTTTGTGGTAAGAACCCGTTGACCCGACCTTGAAAAGGAAGGATTGCTGACCTGGCATTTAAAAGCGTCACAATTGGAGGAGGATTAGCCTGGCCTACATCACTAGGTCCAGGGGTAGGGCTGACAGGAGGGGCCATGACTGTTGTATTTTTTTTACTATCTCTTTGACCCCTTGCAATTCTATCAAAATATCTATATGAGTACAGACGCCCACTGCGTAAACGCATACGTATAATAAAATTCCCCCAACAATGTT